>NC_089764.1:7324804-7389804 GCF_040412425.1 Macrobrachium rosenbergii | reverse complement strand
TAACAATTAGGCCAAATTATTAAGGTTCTCAATTAATTATGCTGTAAGATTGAACTCCAGGATGGAAATTAATTTATAAAATTCAGCAGGCCACAATGGACTTCAGTAATCGGACTGCGACCAGGAATGGTTTCAGAATTTGAATGGCGTTCAGGCTTATCGGACACAGTTTGCAATGGAGCAGATGATATCTCCTGTAAGAGTTCTGGATTAGAATCCAGTGCACACACTGAGAGAAACGGAATCTCTCTATAAAATATTACACACTGTTAAATATTAACCACTATAGCCCAGCAGATAATGATAAGAATCACATAATCACAGTCTTTGAATATTAACAGATTCGGGCCAGGACACTGAACATGTGCTCAATCACACAAAGAGAAAAATCAACACTTTTATTGCTCAGACTAATTTGCCCTTGGGTTGCACTGGGGAAGGGATAACTGATGTTTATCACTGGATCTTTTACTGAAAGTCAAGAGGCATGAGCAAGATACAGGAGGGCCGAACCAGGTCTCTTAACAAGGAAAATTGCTTTGTGGAGGAAGGTTAAAGTTTAAATGGATGGGAAATTTAGGGGTTCAAGGAGAAGGAAAGGGCTGGCTTACTGACTATTTGCAATGTATGAACCTGGACTAACAAATTGTGGGAGCCTACAATCGACTGGCTGTTCGTCAGAAATACATCAGCTCGCTGAAGGGGATGAGCGCTAGAAGTGCGTTCAGGACGGAGCTGAGAAAGCTTCTGACCTCTTCCAAAACAGCGGCATCTTGCCAGGCCCTCATCTTAGGTCGCCATTCCCTGCAAATAAGTCAGACAACCAGCAACAAAAACAGAGGGAAAGTGTCCTTAAATGTTAAGTACTTAAAGATTAAGGTCCTACCTGGCCACTAGCCATAATAAGCCCCTTAACCTTCCCAAACGCTAACTACTCCCACATCACGCGATGGGGGTGAGGAGGGTGGTCCCATTGTTCCCCTGATCGAACGATTGAGGGGGGAAGGGAGGCCTACTCGCTACCTACTGGTGCTAACAGCTTTGATCTGGTTCAAACTTTGTCTGTTTTTCCTGTTGTCGCCTGTCAATTATTCAACCCCCAGTCCAGGAACAACAAACTGTATTTCCAAATTAGTATATGCTGGGGTCTACATGAGGACGGATATCATGATAATATATATATATATATATATATATATATATATATATATATATATATATATATATATATATATATATATATTATTTATATATATATATATATATATATATATATATATATATATATATATATATATATATATATATATATATATATATATATATATATATATATATATATATATAATCAAAGCTACAAACGTCTTTAATATCAATTCACTCTGCCTCGGAAGGAATATATTTTCATATATGTTACCGAAGGGGTTTAGTTGATAATAAGTCCACCGTCCCTGGGATCGAACCAGCGACGGACGAGAATCAGGACTACAGTGACACACTAACCAGTCAGCCACGAGAGTATAAGTGAATACCATCTCCATCAACTCACCCGTCGAACTCAGGTGTTTCGTTTGGGAGATATCCACCACCTCTGCCATGTTGCGTGTGGTCGTTTGTATGCGTAGCCATATTATGACTATTTATCACATCACCGTGATTCATATACAATAGCTAACGTCCTTTAATATCAATTCACTCTACATATATTTTCATATATGTTACCGAAGGAATTTTAAGGTAACATATATGAAAATATATTCCTTCCGAGTAGAGTGAATTGGATATTAAGACGTTTCTAATTCTGATGATGAATAACCTGATGTATATCTTACGTCGTTTGCTACCGCAATCAACATGAAGATGAGTGGATATGCCAACAAAACCTGAGTCGACGGTGAGTTGATGGAGATGTTACTATACCTCTTGTGGCCGTTTTTATTGGTGATTCCTGAGTCGTCGCTATTGCGAGCGATGGACTTATTATCAACTAAAATTCCCGTGACACATAAAAATATATTCCTTCGGTAGAAATTGAATATTAGAACGTTTGTGCTTTCTGATGTATATGAATCACGGTGATGTGATAAATAGTCATAATAGCTCGTGCGACAACGCTACACGGTCAACATGGCAGAGGTGGGTGGATATCGTCTCCAGCGCACACCAGGTTCGACGGGTGAGTTGATGGGAGATGGTATTCACTTATACTCTCTTGGCCGACTGGTTTGTGTCACTGTAGTCCTGATTCCTCGTCCGTTGCTGGTTCGACCCCACGGGACGGTGGACTTATTATCAACTAAAAATTCCTTGGTAACATATGAAAAATATTCTTCCGGAAGTGATTGGATATTAAGGACGTTTGTAGCTTTCTGATTGTATATGAATCACGGTGATGTGATAAATAGTCATAATATGGCTCGTCGCGACTAAGCACTGGTCAACATGGCAGAGGTGGTGGATATCGTCTCCAAAGCAAAACACCTGAGTTCGGCGGGTGAGTTGATGGGAGATGGTATTCACTTTTCTCTTGTGGCCGACTGGTTAGTGTGTCACTGTAGTCCTGATTCCTCGTCCGTCGCTGGTTGCCCCACGGGCCGTGGACTTATTATCAACTAAAAATTCCCCTTGGTAACATATATGGAAATATATTCCTTCCGAGGTAAGTGAATTGGATATTAAAGACGTTTGTAGCTTTCTGATTGTATATGAATCACGGTGATGTGATAAATAGTCATATATATATATATATATATATATATATATATATATATATATATATATATATATATATATATATATATATATATATATATATATATATATATATATATATATATATATATATATATATATATATATATATATATATATATATATATATATATTCTTCTTTTATCGTGCTTTTTCCCATTTTTGTATGGGGTAATCACGATGCCTTCTTTTAGAACTTTTGATTTGGCTTTAGGGTAGACCGTAGTCTCGTCGGTGCCCTGCCTGACATCGCTTATACCCGGTAGCGTACGGTACATGTATCATACGGGCCCTTTCTCCCAGCAGCAGAAGTTGTTACGGGTGGTGAGAGTTCGTTGTGAGTTCTAGTTATAAACTTGAATCTGAAAATAAATTCTGTATTTAACATTTTTTAGAAACAGTTTTTCATTTACGATCACTGGTAATAGACTGATTAGTGTGCATAAGGCAAAAGGATAAAACATGTTTTGTCTTTTTAGTTTCTTAAGTTAAAGTGAATTAAGACCAGGGAAACAAAGAAGAGTTTTTTGATGGAGTGATGCCTTTACTCTAGAAGATTTCTAGTTTAATTTTTGATACCTCACATATTCTGACGAACTTAGTTTGATTTTTCAAGTGATTGATAAATGTTTTTTCTGCATAACTACTGTTACCTTTAGAAACTACCTGTCAAAACAATTAGTGTTATGAGAGTTCAGGTATCTGGCTGAAGTGAGGTATATTTTTGAATCTTGAGATTAGTTGTGTAACAACCAGGTACTTGATATGCATCGTGACAATATATATATATATATATATATATATATATATATATATATATATATATATATATATATATATTATATATATATATATATATATATATATATGTAAAAAAAAATGTGTGGGTGTGTGTGTACACATACACACACACACACACACACACACATATATATATATATATATATAGAGAGAGAGAGAGAGAGAGAGAGAGAGAGACTGAAGTTTTTGTTGATTTTCCCTCAGGAACGAATAGCAATTTTAAATGTAGAGTACTTTCATCTAAGTATCAGGAAGGAAAAACTTTTTAATCTCCTTTTCTGTTTCTCCTTTTTTAAAAGGAGGTTTGCAGTGAAGTACTGTAAAGGGCAAAGTTGGGGGGGTTGCTGGTTGGAAGGACAGTCCGTTCGACAGTCCGAATTATAAAGAGATGTTGTCTTAACTTTGTTCTTCGCTAAACTTTCCCAGAGGAGGTTAATTAACTTTGGTCTCTTGTTGTATTTTTGGTCCTTTGACGAAAACTCTTGCATCTGATTCTGAGGCATATACAAAGGTGATTATAATCGAAAATAAACATCCATCTGGCAACAACTGCCTTATTCATGCTACAAATTTACCCTTTGGTGATGTACTGATTTATAGTTTTATGAGAGATGCTACAGGATCATTGATTATTAAAGATCAAATTTGCCTTACACCTGCATGGGCATGAGGTGATTCTTATGGATGGTGAGGATATAAAGGGACTCAACCCCAGCCAACAGACAGCTGATAGGCTAATCGTCAGAAGTTTCTAAGAAAAGACTTATTTCGTTGCATAAAGTGACGAATATTTGTATACGTGAGTCTACTCACCCTGACTTTAAATACATATTTAAATGCGTAGCTTTTTCCTATATACTTAACGATTTAAGCTATGGTTAATAATTTCAGTGAATAATCTGTCATTTCTATTAATAATGATATATATATATATATATATATATATATATATATATATATATATATATATATATATATATATATATATATATATATATATGAATATATATATATATATAATATATCAGTGTCTGTTATATATATATATATATATATATATATATTGTCATAAACTGAGATCTTGGTTAAAAGAATTGAAACAAATTTTAACATGGTACTTAAAGAACCAAGTGCCCAGGTTATGAACAAAGGAAAGGGCCATTTCTTATTACCTTAGATTTTCCCTGGATTTACACTTAAATGATTAAGGTCTAAAGGGGTTTATTTACAGAGATTAAGCAATTAAGAAAGGAGACAAACCAGAATGCAAAATGGTAACCAATGGGCAGGCTCATTAATTATATACAGTGAGCAATAATACAGTAATTGGCAAGCAAGATAATTAAGAAGGGGCCAATGTACAGTACAATTATTCCCGTTATAATAATAACTCGGTTAGGCCAAATTACATTAAAAGGTTCTCAGTTAATTATGCTGTGAAGGATTGAACTCCAGGATGGGGAAATTAATTCTTATAAAATTCAGCAGGCCACAATGGACTTCAGTAATCGGACTGCGACCAGGAATGGTTTCAGAATTTGAATGGCGGTCAGGCTTATCGGACACAGTTTGCAATGGAGCAGATGATATCTCCCCTGTAAGAGAGGTTCTGGATTAGAACTGCGGCACACACTGAGAGAAACGGAATCTCTCTATAAAATATTACACACTGCACAGTTAAATATTAACCACTATGTAGCCCAGCAGATAATGATAAGGAATCACATAATCACAGTCTTTGAATATTAACAGATTCGGGCCCAGGGACACTGAACATGTGCTCGCAATCACACAAAGAGAAAACTTCAACACTTTTATTGCTCAGACTAATTTGCCCTTGGGTTGCACTGGGGAAGGGATAACTGGATGTTTATCACTGGATCTTTTACTGAAATTCAAGGCACATTATGAGCAAGATACAGGAGGCCGAACCAGGTCTCTTAACAAAGGAAAATTGCTTTGTGGAGGAAGGAGTTAAAGTTTAAATGAATGGGAAATTTAAGGGGTTCAAGGAGAAGGGAAAGGGCTGGCTTACTGACTATTTGCAATGTATGAACCTGGACTAACAAATTGTGGAACAATCGACTGGCTGTTCGTCAGAAATACATCAGCTCGCTGAAGGGATGAGCGCTAGAAGTGCGTTCAGGACGGAGCTGAGAAATTCTGACCTCTTCCAAAACAGCGGCATCTTGCCAGGTTAATTAGGTCGCCATTCCTGCAAATAAGTCAGACAACCAGCAACAAAAACAGGGGAAAGTGTCCTTAAATGTTAAGTACTTAAAGATTAAGGTCCTACCTGGCCACTAATGGCCCCTTAACCTTCCCAAACGCTAACTACTCACATCACGCGATGGGGGTGAGGAGGGTGGTCCCATTGTTCCCTGATCGAACGATTGAGGGGAAGGGAGGCCTACTCGCTACCTAGTGCTAACAGCTTTGATCTGGTTCAAACTTTGTCTGTTTTTCCTGTTGTCGCCTGTCAATTTATTCAACCCCACAGTCACAGGAACAACAAACTGTATTTCCAAATTAGATACGCTGGGGTCTACATGAGGGAATGGATATCATGATAATATATATATATATATATATATATATATATATATATATATATATAAATATATATATATATATATATATATATCATATATATATATATATATATATATATATATATATATATATATATATATATATATATATATATATATATATATAAATATATATAATATATATA
Source organism: Macrobrachium rosenbergii (assembly GCF_040412425.1). Classification (NCBI taxonomy): domain Eukaryota; kingdom Metazoa; phylum Arthropoda; class Malacostraca; order Decapoda; family Palaemonidae; genus Macrobrachium; species Macrobrachium rosenbergii. The sequence continues at coordinate 7,383,515 of NC_089764.1, read as the reverse complement.
TATATATATATATATATTAAAGCTTGGCCTTTAATATCAATTCACTCTACACTCGGAAGGGAATATATTTTCATATATATTTACTGAAGGGGAATTTTTAGTTGATGGAATTCAAGGTGAACCAGCGACGGACGAGGAATCAGACTACAGTGACACACTAACCAGTCGGGAGAGGTATAAGTGAATACCATCTCCATCAACTCACCCGTCGAACTCAGGTGTTTTTGCGTTTGGAGACGATATCCACCCACCTCTGCCATGTTGACCGTGTAGTGCGTTTGAAGTAGCCATATTATGACTATTTAAACCGTGATTCATATACAATCAAAGCTACAAACGTCCTTTAATATCCAATTTCTACATATATTTTCATATATGTTACCGAAGGAATTTTAAGGTAACATATATGAAAACTATTCCTTTGTGAATTGGATATTGTACGTTTCTAGCTTTCTGATTGTAATGAATCACGGTGATGTGGGTCATAATATGGCTACGTGCGACAAACAATCGATCAACATGGCAGAGGTGGTGGATATCGTCTCCAAACGCAAAACACCTCAGCATGCTGTGAGTTGATGGGAGATGGATTCACTTATACCTCTCTTGCCCGACTGGTTATGTGTCACTGTAGTCCTGATTCCTCGTCCGAGACGAACGGTGGACTTATTATCAACTGACCTCTTCCAAAATATATGAAAATATATTCCTTGGCAGAGTGAATTGATATCAAAGACGTTTGTAGCTTTCGATTGTATATGAATCACGGTGATGTGATAAATAGTCATAATATGGCTTCGTGCGACAAGCACACGGTCAACATGGCAGAGGTGGATATCGTCTCCAAACGCAAAAACACCTGAGTTCGACGGGTGAGTTGATGGGAGATGGTATTCACTTATACCTCTCTTGTGGCCGACTGGTTAGTGTGTCAAGGTCCTGATTCCTCGTCCGTTGCTGGTTCCCTAATAACGGTGGACTTATTATCAACTAAAAATTCCCCTTCGGTAACATATATGAAAATATATTCCTTCCGAGGTAGAGTGAATTGGATATTAAAGGACGTTTGTAGCTTTCTGATTGTATATGAATCACGGTGATGTGATAAATAGTCATAATATGGCTACGTCGCGACAAACGCACTACACGGTCAACATGGCAGAGGTGGGTGGATATCGTCTCCAAAACCAAAACACCTGAGTTCGACAGGTGAGTTGATGGGAGATGGTATTCAAACTCTCTTGTCTGTTAGTGTGTCACTTAGTCCTGATTCCTCACCCCCGCTGGTCATTTCACGGGACGGTGGACTTATTATCAACTAAAAATTCCCCTTCGGTAACATATATGGAAATATATTCCTTCCGAGGTAGAGTGAATTGGATATTAAAGGACGTTTGTAGCTTTCTGATTGTATGAATCACGGTGATGTGATAAATAGTCATATATATATATATATATATATATATATATATATATATATATATATATATATATATATATATATATATATATATATATATATATATATATATATATATATATATATATATATATATATATATATATATATATATATATATATATATATATTCTTCTTTTATCGTGCTTTTTCCCATTTTTGTATGGGGTAATCACGATGCCTTCTTTTGAAGAACTTTTGATTTGGCTTTGGGGTAGACCGTAGTGGCGGCTGCCCTGCCTGACATCGACCGGTAGCGTACGGTACATGTATCATACCAGACCCAACGCCCTTTCCCAGCAGAGTTGTTACGCCGGTAGGTCGAGAGTTCGAGACGTGTGAGATGTATGTTATGTTTTTAGAAGATGTTGGAGTGGTTTTGTTTTGTGTGTGTATTTAGTCTGTAACACCCATTTGCTTTTTAAGCAAACCTATCCATTGATTACATACATATTCCCGGGTGTCTACACGGATAGCAAAGTGTCCGCCTCTCTGATCAGTCAGCTACGGATTTGAACCCGTGCCACAGACCTCTACAAAGTCCGAAGCTGCTGCTGTAACCGACTGTGACATCGAGGCTCCAATATATATATATATATATATATATATATATATATATATATATATATATATATATATATATATATATATATATATATATATATATATATATATATATATATATATATATATATATATATATATATATATATATATATATATATATTATTGTGTGTCATAATATGTTGAACCATTCTACAAGTGTAATATGTATCTCTGTGAAAATTTTTTATGTTTTGCTTGCAGATTCATCATTTGTTGTAGTAATATGATTTTAAAATGTCTTTTTCTTACAGATAAATTGTGTATCATGTAATCTTGAAATGTTTTGATATGTTTTTTCATTTGTTTAATATATTGTGCAGTATGCTAAAGTGTTATTAACTTGAATTCATAACAGGCCTTGTAGAGACAGAGAGGGTAAGATTCTTATCAGATCACTTAGGTACATCCTGTGTTCACTCAGTTGTTTGGGGAGGACGAAGTCGTGTATGGAGAAAGGCAGGGCCCTCTTGACTTATCTGATGAGCTTGACAGCTATCGGCAAATTGCCTGTTACATATTTATCATGTCTGCCTAGCCTATGGTTATTAACTGTGTCTGCACTTATTCTTTTCCATGATCTTGAGTAATGGAATGAGTAAGAGAGAGAGTTGAAGTTGACATGTTGACAGCAAGCCAGTTTTGGGCCCAAAATACCTCCCTTTTGTTTTTTCAAGTGTTTGAGTGTCCAGCGGATGATGTCAGTCATTGATAAGAGCTCTGGCATATTTCCTTCTGAGCCTTAGAGTCCCTGAATGTATACCACACATGTATACCTGCATGTATAATGTATGTATACTTTATGTATCATGTATTCTGGAAGAGCTTAAAGATAAAAGTGCCATACTGATCCAGAGACAGGCAATCAGCCAAAGGGGTTCCTAGGATAAGCTTGTCCCTCTCTCTCTCAATAATTCCATTCATGTATAAGGGTTACTGGCTGCTTTCCTGTTTGTAAAAGTTTTATTATACTCACCCAAGAAGTGTATTCATTTTGTAAGAGGTGATCCAAGGTGTTTATGTTGTTCAAGCATTGTGGAAAGTGTATAATGGTGTAACATGGAAAGAAAGATAATGTGATGTTTACTGGTTTTTGTTTTGTTAAGAGTTAAAGTGATGTTCTAGGTGAAAGAGAATTATAATTTTTATAAGAGATGAGTAATATCTCTTATTGTGAATTCTGGTGTGTCTTGCTGCTAATTATATATAATTGTGTACATCAGCATGACTTGGCAGTGTTGTCTTTGAGAAAGTCTTAGAGATGTGAGTTTAACTTTTTTGTTCTAACTGAAGGTAATCTTTTGAAAGATTGATGTAATCTTTAAACATATTTTTGTCCTAGGAAATTGCTATTGGTATATTTCCATTTTTGCATATTTCATTCTTATATGTCTATGTTATATTATTACTCTAATTTTATAATTACTGTGTTACAAAGTTTTGTGCTGGTGATTACTTAGCATTTTGTTAGTGCATACTTTTTATTGAGATTTCAGAAAATATTTATGTGGATTCCAGTCAGTAGTATTTTGGTGAACATTTGTGTTGAGTTTAGTTAATCAGGTATATGTTTAAAACTTGAGTGAAAGTTAATGGTTTGAATCTTACTTAACCAAGTTGCTTTTTTAATGAATTAAAGTTTTGTAAATTAAACTTGATTAAGAAATACTTACATCTTACACTGTTATCAGATAAAAGTAAATCTTTTTGAGATTGTGAACTCTGCATATAAATTTTGAACTTAGAAATAAACCTGTTTGTTTAAAGTTTTAAAAGCACAGCGTTTCAGTTTGACCACCAATAATTAGAGAAATTAATGAATATGCACAAGGTAAGTGAAATATCTGTTTTTTCACCTGAGACTTGTCTAGGTAAAATAGAACCAGAGAAACAGTTATAGTGTTTGTTGAAGTGATGCCCATTTTCCACTAGTCTGTTTATAACTTGTTAATTGTTACCTCACCCATAACTTGATAAAGTTACATTGATTTTCTCCAGTGATTAGTAAGTTTTATGGGATCACTGTACCTTTAGAGTATTAAGTCCTAATATATTTGTTATGAGGTTTCAAGTATCTGGTCATAGTGAGGTAACTTTTTGGTCTTATTATTTGTGTAATAACCAGGTGCTTGATCACTTCGTGACAATATATATATATATATATATATATATATATATATATATATATATATATATATATATATATATATATATATATATATATATATATATATATATATATATATATATATATATATATATATATATATATATATATATATATATATATATATATATTACTGAAAGGCCCTCATTCAAACTGGGTGGTATCAAATGGAGTATTTATTCAGAAAAAGTTACAAGCTTTCTTGGACAAACATTCCACATTATCAAGTATCTGTACAATTTTAGTAATTCTACTAATGCACAGGACAATTGTGTAATTTGTTAATATAATATATATATATATATATATATATATATATATATATATATATATATATATATATATATATATATATATATATATATATATATATATATATATATATATATATATATATATATATATATATATATAGTCAGTGACGAACTATGTGCTGGCCTGTCAGAAACGCATCCACTGATCAGGATTTAAGTGCATGTAGACAGCATGATCTTCGAACATTGAACCAGGGTCGTCACATTTCCGGGAAGAAGTAATTAAGTGAGTGCATTTGTGTGTTGCACTCCCTAATGGTATATTATCAGAGGAGCTGACACTCACTGACTGGGTCTGATTTGTTTGTGGTGCAGCGTTTAAGAACCACCACTGTGATGATACCTTGTCTGCGGCCATAGTAAAGTGAGTACCATAACTCATGAACACTTCTATCTTTTCCAGACATTATGTGGAAATACCTAGTTGTGCAACAGTGAAATTCCTCTGTATCTCCATTATGCATTTTCCTGTTCTGTTCACCATTGTACATTTTTCTGTTTTGAATATTGATGCCATATAACACCATTTCAGGTTTTAATATATGATATGTTTCTTTTAACAAGAATTCTGGGTATGTCCCGTGAGGACGAATATTTTGGAAGCGGTGTTTATTCTTTTACATACTCTATGACATTTATTGTGGTCTAGAATAATTTTTACCTTTTTACTTTGTTTGGTGACCAGGGTGTTACTCACTAGTATTGGTTGGGCTAGAATCATTAATCTGAATATTTGTGAATCACAATTTCCTCTAGTGATGATTTCCATCTGTAGGGGGTGGAATTCACTCCATTTCATGATCGTAGTATTTGCTGAATTATTTTCGTTAAATTTGCAAATAAAGTCTAGTTTTGTACCTCAGTGTTTAATTCCAGTAGGACCTTGTTTAAGAACAGGTTCAGGGAGAGGAGTCGGCGAGGGAGGAGTTTGCTGACCCAGGATGGGCCATCGCTACCAGAGAATCTTAGGAAAGTATGATGATTGATGCTGTTCTTAAAACAGGTACAGCAACAGAATATGACCCTATTTGACCTGGGGATAGTGTCATTAATATATATATATATATATATATATATATATATATATATATATATATATATATATATATATATATATATATATATATATATATATATATATATATATATATATAGGGATGACAGTTTAATCACTGAAATAATGTAATATATATATAATGTTTGCGTATGGGAAAAGCTATGCATTCAAATGTGTTTTTAAAATCAGGTGGGTAGACTCACGTATACAAACGTTCGTCACTTCCCACAAAGAAATATGTGGCTTTTTTTTTTCTTTAGAAATTTCTTATAATCATCAGTTGTATGTTGGCTGAGTCTGAATTCATAGCTCCACACCAAGCTCTTTTAGTCCCTTTATTACCTCACCATAAAACGAATCATCTTTGATTAATGGCACGTGCTGGAATAAGGCCGTGTTAATACTAAATAATCAACGATCCTGCAACCCAGCACACAACCAAAGAGCACTCCTCTAGCGTAAGCAAGAAAATTGTTGCCATACGGATGTTTTCTTTTCGATTACAATCACCTTTTCGTACACCCCAGAACCAGCTGAAAAACACAGGATCTAGAGAAATTTTCTTTCTTCGAAGGACCAAAGACACAAAAGAGGAAATTATTATAAAAAAGATTTATTAAATAATTAAATCTATAACCTCCTCTGAGAAACACAAAAAAAGCAATATTACTTTATTTACCAGCAGCAGTCGATAAAAGAACAAATGTTTAACGAAAACGTATTTCACGACGTCCTTGCCGCAATTCGAGCCAAAACTGCCGGCAGGGTCTCCACCTGCGGCCAACAAACAACCAGCTCCAGCCTGGGCCCGGCCCAAGAAACGTCTTCAAAGTCCTCCCAAAAGTTCTCATCCCCTAACCCTTTGCTGAACCTCTAAAGTACATAAACAAAACCACCGTACCGCCCATAAAACAACAACAGCTGTAAGAGTTTTCTTTTATTTTTGAAAGTTTAGGGAGAAAATAACTGAAAAGGAGATTAAATAGTTTTTACTTCCTCATCCTTACGTGAAAGAAATTTAGGCTCGAAAATATTCTCTCTCTCTCTCTCTCTCTCTCTCTCTCTCTCTCTCTCTCTCTCTCTCTCTCTCTCTTCGTTTGTCTTATATAGTCATCGCAGCTATCAATAAAATTCTTTGTGGCGTTGAAAAAGCCCGATGTCATTATTAACTTTGCTGTACACACACACACACACACACACACACACACACACACACACACATACACATATATATATATATATATATATATATATATATATATATATATATATATATATATATATATATATATATATATGTGTGTGTGTGTGTGTGTGTGTGTGTGTGTGTGTGTGTGTGTGTGCGTGTGTGCGTATTTAGATAAGAAATTGAGGAAATAATGAAAATAAATTTATATTGTATTCTATACAAAGATATTGTTCACGTGTAGAGGCAAGATGATAAGTATACCTGACCAGAGGATAACGAGACATCTTGCCTCTGAAGGAAGAGGAAGGCATTAATCTTCCAGCCGCTTGTTTGCGAGTCTGAGAATTCTGAGAAACTTTTTCACTGACCATCATCATGGCACTAGACATCGACAAGCGTGGGAAGGAATCTTCCTGTCATAACAAAGCCTCTTGGTGTTTCCTATGATGATGGTACTGTTGTAATTATATAAAGACTGATGTAGGGGATTTAGAGTCGGAAGTCTGCCAGTTATTAGGGGGAAGGAACAGATCTTCATCTTTTCTTGTCACTGTTCAAGTTATTGAGACCCATCTTTCCGCCTACATTATCTCTTTTACCACTCCTGGGTATCGCCATACTTCTCACCCTTTAAATTCTTTTTATACCATTAATACTACGTGAGCCATTCACCTATGCAGTTTCAACCTTCTTCCCTTCTCTTGCATTTAACATCTACAGTACATTTTACTTCTCTTCACTTCCATGGGAGAGAGTTGGTTAAATAATCCGTTTACTCAAAGATTTTCTGTATTTTCTTCCAGTTTATCGCACATATCCTGGTACTTTTCCTTTTTTTTTATCCTGCTGAACTTCTACCACTGCCCGTATCATGCTCTCACGACCTTACTCTCGCTCACTTTACTCTCAACTCTCCCCTGTTCCAAACACTTTGAAACATTTTTATCGCACAACTTAGCACCTATATCTATTATTATTTCTCTGGCTTTCGCTTCTCTGTGTCTATAAATCGAACGAACAACTACTTTTAGACTTAGGATATCCACTGAAGTATTAAGGGAAAACATATTTCTGAAAGAAATATGTGTTAGCTTATTATACCTCCAAAGGTATTGATCAAGAGAAAATGATACATTAAAAGTAATAAATCTTCGTCAAAATAATGTTAACTATGTTCAGTATGTGTAAAAATGATAATCATATGATCTGTGGCAAAAAAATATATATATTTTACATTAATCGAATCCCCTTTTCGATAAAGGAGTGGTGGTCATGTTACATATACCAATCTAAATAACTTTTATTATCAACTGATGAAAGGAAACGAATATTAACCAGTCCTCTGAAAATATTACATGTCATTTACCTTTCGCACAGTGTAATTGCATTCTGCCGACTAGCTAAACAGAGGAGATAATTGCATTTTATTTACCACTAAATTGCATGCAAAAACCAGACGTGAATTGCAGTAGATAAGACAATAATAGTTTCGGGTACGAGGACCTCTTCTTAAATACACAAGTCGGCTCCATCAAAGGGACGCGTTTGTGGTCGATTACAGCGCTTGTTGGGGACATTTGCGATAACCCGACGATGCCGACTTCTAAGACGTTTTATCTCAGGAAAACTATGATCTATTACGATTAACCTCTCTCTCTCTCTCTCTCTCTCTCTCTCTCTCTCTCTCTCTCTCTCTCTCTCTGTGTTCTTATCTTGAGCGAGCACAAACACACCAACAAATACAAGCTTAAGCATCTAAATAACGTCTTAGTTATGTTAGTCCCGAACGTGGCTATCATAGCAGTTAAGAGATGCAATTTTGATATAAAATATTTTACAGAAATGATAACAGAAGGATGAAAAATTTTAGGACGATGCACAATGACTTGACCAATGAGCCACGGATGACCCAGTGGTCAAAGCCACTGTATTTTCGTCGTTTCTAAACCAAGCAGTGGTTCGAATCCCACTGGTCACGAAGCACTTGTCACTTATAATTCCACTTGGGTGTAAGTTATACCCGAGGTATAGTGTATCGGATATCAAACGAAATTTGTGGCTTATTATTTGTGAATGTAAAAAAATATGTCCGTGGTGTATGATATACATATATATATATATATATATATATATATATATATATATATATATATATATATATATATATATATATATATATATATATAATGATGGATATTTACTGAGCTCTAATAAAAATATATATAGTGTCTTCGTTATTAATGGATAAATAAATATATATATATATATATTATGAAAATATAATGTTCTAAATGACAAAATATGGCACAATAGATTTATATATATATATATTTATATATATATATATATGATATATCTGAATATAAAACACCGATGAAATGTTATATATATATATAAAAATATATATATATATATATATATGATATATCAGAGATAAAACGGAAATATAGCTGGTTATATATATATATATTATATATATATATATATATATATATATATATATATATATATATATAGTTAATTATATATATATATATATATATATATATATATATATATATATATATATATATATATATATATATATATATATATATATATTTACATACATACATTCATACATATACATATACACACACACACATATATATATATAGTAGTAAAAATTTTTCGTTAGTAAAGTTAGTTTTCTGTGCGAATATAGACCTAATAAATCTTGTATTGTTTTTAAGTTAGTAAAATCCAAGATAATGGTGCACTTCCTCCTAAATTCCTCTCGCTGTCCGTCTGCTTGTTTGACGATCTTCGGGCGTCCGTACTAATCACTGAAGTAATAATCACCTTTTTTTTTAATCTTTATACATAAAGACTTCTCCCGTACATTTGATTTGCACGGATCGTAAAAATATGAAACGAACATAAAAAGAGATTTTTTAAATGAATAGAAAGGAAAACTATAAGTTTTACATGGCGATTCCTGGCGTTTTAAGCAGACGTTTCCAAGTCCATTACCACTCCAGTCGGGTCCCAAAAGCTAATGATGCATCTTTTAAGGAAATAATTTATCGTCGGAACAGCTTTAATGAGACAAAATTTGTTCTCTCTTAATCATTAATGACCTTTTTAGGTGGACTCAATTTTATGCAGTTAATAGGTTATGATATTGCCAATTAGTTCCGGGGTTTCTTCTTGTGCCATTTTCCAGTCTAATTAACTTGTAAAAGTTTTATATTAAAGAAATTCTGATTTTTTTTTAGCACAGATGAAGTCGCAGAAGACCTTCAGGTATTTTACTGTCTTGGAAGCAAGGGCTGAAGTAATGATTGAATATGAAGAAGAATAAAGATAAAATGCCTTTCTTTTGAATTTCTCTTTTCGTTGTGCTATTTGTCGTTACACCTTTGACTCTGATTGTCCGACTGTTTGCCCTTTTCTCGATTCCACGTCCATTCATTAAGACTATTCAACATGTGCGTGACAATTACCTACTAATAATTTAATTTATATTTTAGATATACTTTAATGTTTTATATTTTTTAGGTATCTGATTGTAAAGAAAGTAAGAACTTCGAATACTAATGATTCTATTTTACATTAAAGCTTCCTCATTTTTATCTGATATTTTTTTATAACCAGCATGAAACTTACTCTGAGAAACTAATACATTTTTACTCATATGTTTAACGTTTGTTTGTAATCTATGTGACATGTCTTCTATCACCAGAAATTAAAATTGAAAGGATTAACATTCTATAAATAAAACTACAAAATCTCCACTAACTGGTCTGTTCAATAAATAAACAAATAAATAAAGAAGGAAAACAAGAAATATCAACTGCTAGAAGAAATCTTCGGAAACAACACTCGACTTAGTTAATTGTTAAGTAGAAAGAAACTGTAAGCAAATGAAGTAAGAGGATTTAGTTAGGTGAATTTTCTTCTTCAGGTCATTAGTAGAATGTCATTTAAAAAGGCAGGTGCAGAAAAGGTGTCTGCGTTTGGGATTCTGGACTATGAAGAGAAATATCAAACTAGAGAATAGAAAAAAAAAAAAACGGACCAATGTCCCAGAAAAAGAAGGAAAAAGACATCTGTATTAATAGAGAGAACTTAATGTGTATTTCATCAGTTAGTGTTTGAAAGGACAAAAGTTTTAGAGGTATTAAACCTAGATTTGAAGCATAAAACACAAGGTGGCATGAAGTCAAGTCTATCGTAAGGAAACTAGAAGGCTCTCAAATTTCAGCCACATTTAATCTGTTATCTTCTCATAGTAGAACATGTTAACACCTAAAAGAACCAAGTATATTACTATAGACAGGAGTAAGAATGGAACGTTTGCTAAAATAAATACAATCTTTACATGGATTATCAATCTATTTTTGTCAAACTAATAGCTTCCATTGTCGGCCTTAATTTCTAAATTAGAAATGGCTATATCTAAATAACAGTTGTTCCCTGGGGACTGAAAATCCTTAAGAAGGCGATAATGTTACAGTGCGGCCACCTTGCTAGGTATTATTATTCTAAGAGTATTTTAGCGTGATGGAGACTAGCACTGTAGTACAGAGAATGTATCCACGTACCTTTAAAGCAAGATAGGTAAATGTAATATTCTAAAGGTTAATCCTTATGAATGCCACATTCTTCGTTTCAATAAAGGTCAAAATAACGAAATAGTAAAGAATGTTCTTAACGAACTCAGCTGGTTGCTAATTCATTAGTTCTTTTAACAAAATTTCCTAACTCAATGCAAAGGTCTTGAGAAAAACATTTAGTCTAACATTCATTCATCTCTTAATGTAGATATCTATTTTCTCAACAAATGTCTCTTTCCACATACTGTAGGTAAATACTATTCATTCCCCGTCCCATTACAGAATATTACAGAATACTGACTATAAAAACAATTTCTTTTACAATTACAATGGCCATGGCATTCCGATGTAATTACACTGGCCTATAAGAAATTCAAAATCCTTTCTAGTAGAATAATAACGATATGACGTCAAGCACGAAGTATGTGCCCTGCTTCTGTGATTTAAATTCTGAGAGAAAACCACAAAGCCTTTGCGTTATTTCTGTGGTTATGTAAATGGAATATTCTGAAGTTTTCAGGTCAAAATTTCCAAGTCTTTCCCAGCCAGAAAATAATAAAGCTTTGTATCTGCCTAACAACTTAAAAAATTACGATGGATGTAATGCTGATTCTGTGTAAGATTTTTTTATTTGAATTTTGTATGTACTGTCGTCTAACTATATTTCTTAGAAATTCATCTCCTGTAAGCAGTAAATTTTTCTTCAAGCAGTTAGGTCTTAAAGGGCACTTACATAACTGCAATTTCCTGTACAGGGACTGTTTTTCAGTTATTATTTTTTTTTATATATTTATAAAGTTTTCTCCTTTGAACGTGGAGAATAATATAAATAATTAGTTGACTGAGGCGCAAGGGAAAGTCTGAAATGCCAACTGTTGTTACTATGACTTCAAAGAGGCAAATGCAATCAGTACTTGACGCCAAAAAGCTCAATATCGAACTGTGATGAATATGAACATCCACAAATTGCAGAAAGTATATTTCACTGACAAATTTCAGATATTACGGTTCCTCTTCGGTGAAGGGGTTGGGGTCGGGGGGCGGGGGTGGGCGGGTGGGGGTGGAGCGGTGAGACGTGTTCTCACGAAACATTTCCGAAATAAACTCTCTATCGAATGGGTGGTTTTTCATACTCATTTGAATGATGGAGACAGTTTTTTTTTTTTATAGTAGAGAACTGATAATCGATGGTGGATGAAGGGTACACTTTAAAAAAAGAAATGATTATAAACCTAACACAGTTAAAAAATTGGGTGGTTATTAATGATCGTCCTGAAGAACAGATATGAACTACTTCCGATCAATGATCTTTATTATCAGCCCTAGGAGAGCTGTTAACCAGCCCAGTGGTCTGGTTAAACTAAGATTATTAATTTTTAAAGATTACAAAAAACAACTCTAAACATCCTCATGAATTCCTACACTTGCATTTGTTTTTAAACGTGAATCTTGGACTGCGACGTCGACATGCGTAAGATAACCTTGTGAAACTATTAGAGCTCTCTCGCACTCTAAGTCAAAAATGTAATCTCTGATTAATTCTGGTTCAGTAACAATGGTCTCAACGGTTCCAGTACGAATATGTGGTGATTACTGTCTTAGGTTATATAAAATCTTTTGTGGATGATAAAAAATAAATAACCCTTGTAAGTGAGTTTTAAATTCTCCTTGGTAATGTGATGTTTATAATGGAAACTCACTCCTGACATCCCTCAAAAATATTATAAAAAAAAATAACGAACAGCAAACTCATGTAATTTTTGCCTCAATGCAAAATTCGTATGGATATAAACAATAAATATAAAAAATTTCTCCGATAGATTTTAGCTCTCATAATTCAAGTATAAATTTCAACTTCCGGTTTGGTGTGTTGTGCACTTGTAAAGAAAATGATTAACCGACTTGTAAAAACCATGAGCTGATGAATGCAACCCAGCAGCGGGCGGGTGGGAACAAGGGGGGGGCAAGCCAGTCCAACTCAGTGCCGTTCCCAAGGCTGGACAAATGGGGAGGGTAGGCGTCAGGAAGGGCATCCGGCAATAAAATCCAGCCACAACCAAATATTACACTTGACTTTCATCAGAAATTGAATAGTGCCAGGGCGTTCCACATAGGCGACGCACAGGGGCCTCGCCTGCCCCCTGTGATAAATGGGCAAGGGCTACTGGGTAGTGGGCTTCCCCGGTTAAAGAAGGGAGTCCAAAAAATGAGGGGAAGAGTGAGGAGAAGGAAGATGGTGGTAGCTTTGAGAGCTGAAACTTTGAACGTGGGAACGATGACTGGAAAGGGAAGAAGGATAGCAGTTCTGAGGGAGAGAAGAAGGATAAGTATTTTCTGTGTGCAGGAGACTAGATGGAGGGGAAATAAAGTGAGGGCGTGGGATGTGGATATAAATTGCTATGTAGTGGAACAAATAAGGAAGGTAGAAATGGAGTTGGGAATAATTCTATTAAAAAGCTTAAAAGACAGCATAATAAGTGTAAAGAGGATATACAGTATAACAGAGCAATGGTTGTGAAACTGTGCCTAGATGGGAAAATAGTTAACATCATGAGTGCTTATTCCCATAAAGAAGGAAGTGATGAAGTTGAGAAAGTGGCATTTTGAGAGGAAAGGGACCGACAGCTGAGTAACATACCAGCAGAAGAGAGATTAATTATTGGTGGTGACATGAATGGACATGTAGGAAGGACCATAGAGGGTCTTGAGAGGGTGCATGGTGGCTGGGGAGTTGGAGAGAGAAGTGGTGAGGGAGAGAGATTTGGCTATTGTTAACACCTGTTTTGAAAAGAAAGAAAACCAGTACATCACGTACAAGAGTGGAGCAAAAGAAAGTCAAATTGTTTTCCTCATATGCAGAAGAACACATCTGAGAGAGGTGAGATATGTAAAATTTTTAATGGAGAGTGTGTGACAGCACAGCATACGGTGGTGGTAATGGACTTGGAAGTGAAGAACACAGTAAGGGGTAGGCCTGCACGTGTCCCATCAACAATCAGGTGATGGAAGCCAACACAAGAGGGGGAAGCGAGGCAGGAATTTAAGGAGAATGTACTGAGGGAAGTTAGATTGCTAGAGGAAGTGCAAGAATGGTGGAATCACAACAGTATGGTGTAAAGAGAGTATGTGGAGAGGTGTTGGGAAAGACATCTGGAAAGAAACCTCCTGACTATAAGGAAACCTGGTGGTGAAATTATGAAGTGAAATAGGTGGTGAAAACCCCCAAAAAATGCATAAAAGATCTGGGAAAAGTATGGACAGCAAGAGGATAAGGAGAGGTACCAAAGATATCAGAAACAAGTAAAGAAGGCAGTTGGACAAGAAAAGGCAAGAGCATTACATGACATGTAAGAAAAGCTGGAAACACCTGAGGGGCAGGTAAAAACTCATAAAATTACAAAGTCGAGGAACAAAAACACCAAAAACTACTCCCATATAAAACAGGTTCAGGATGGAAATGGAGTGGGTATTTGCAACGAGGATAAAATAAAGAAGTGTTGGAAAGAATATTATGAACACCTGTTAAATGAAGAAAATCCAAGAAAATTCTTTGAAGATGGATTCCAGAACCTTGGTATGACACACACTATTGGCAGGAAGGAAGCAAAGAAGGCACTAAAGAAGATGAAAAATGATAAAGCAATAGGACCAGATGGAATTCCTGCAGAGGTGTGGAAGAGCCTGGAAGAAGATGGAATAGACATGCTGTGGGACTTAGTAAAGAAAATATTCAATCAGGAAAATATACCAAAAGAGTGGAGAGAAAGCTTTACTGTGACTATCTATAAAGAGAAGGGTGACATCCAGGACTGTGCAAATTTCAAAGGAATAAAGCTAATGTCTCACAACATGAAAATCTTGGAAAGAATACTGGATCACAGAATTAGAGAAGAAACATCTGTAGATGAAGAACAGTTTGGTTTCATGCCAAGAAGAGGAACGACAGATGCAGTGTTTGCCCTCTGACAGATGATGAAAAAACAAAGGGAAAAGGAGAAAGGACTTCACATAATATTCATAGATCTTGAAAAGGCATAATAGAGTACCACACCAAAAGATCTGACGGTGCACGCGAGTAGAGGGAACTGAAGAAGTATGTGAGGTTGGTCCAAGATATGTATGAAGGAGCAAAAATGCAGGTTAGAAGCAGTGTTGCATTAACTGAATGAATACCAGTAAGAATTGGTTTACATCAGGGATCTGCTTTAAGTACATATCTTTTTGACCTGATCATGGATGTGCTATCTCAAGGAATAAGAGATCAATCCCCCTAGTGCATGCTGTTTGCTGATGACATCGTGTTATGCAGCACCAACAGAATGGTAGTGGAGTCAAAACTAGAGCAATGGAGGAAGGTACTGGAAGACAGATGTTTAAAGATCAGTAAGAAGAAGACTGAATAACTTAGTTTTAATGAAGATCAAGATGACTAGATTACTAAGGAAGGGATAAGGTTGAACCGAGTGGAAAAATTTAAGTATCTTGGTTCACCAGTGGCTGATGATGGAAATTTGGATGTAGAAATAACACACAGAGTGCAAACTGAATGGGAGAATTGGAGAAAGATGTCAGGTGTCTTGTGCGGCTGCAGAATCAATACAAGACAGTAGTGAAACCAGGTTTGATGTATGGAGCAGGAACATGGCCGGTAAAGAGGGTGCAAGAGAAGAAATTGGATGCGGTAGAGATGAAAATGCTCAGGTGGACATGTGGAGTAACAAAAATGGACAGGATAAAAAATGAAAGAATAAGAGGAACTACTAAAGTTGTAGAACTATCAAAGAAGGCCCAGGAAAGAAGACTTCAGTGGTATGGCCATGTGATGAGAAGGGATGGGACATATGTAGGGAGGAGAGTGATGCAGATGGACGAGCCTGGTGGGAGAGCAGGAGGAAAACCAAAGCGAAGGTGGATGGATGTAGTTAGAGAAGATCTGAGAGGCAAACAATTGACAGATGACAATGTGTTTCACCGAACCAGGTGGAGTGAAAGTTGTCACAAACATCGACCCCACATAGAAGTGAGAAAAGAAAGAAAGATAAAGAAGATATATATATATATATATATATATATATATATATATATATATATATATATATATATATATATATATATATACACATATATATATATATATATATATATATATATATATATATATATATATATACATATATATATATACATATATATATACATATATATATATATATATATATATATATATATATATATATATATATATATATATATATATATATATATACATATACATATATACATATATATATATATATATATATATATATATATATATATATATATATATATATATATATATATATATATATATATATATATATATATATATATATATATATATATATATATATATATATATATATATATATATATATATATATATATATATATATATAATGTAAAAACAATCATATATATATATATATATATATATAATCTAATTTTGTATATATTTCAGAAAAACCTCTAATATATATATAGAGATGAAGTGCTCCAGTCATTAGGATTTTCTAACCACGAGAAATGAAGTGTTCTGAAATAATTATCTGGAAGGCACAGGCTGTGGAGAAGGAAGTTAGAATAATATTTTTACAAGGATGTAGACAAATTAACTTGGAATAAGAACATGTCTAGAACAAATTACACGTCAGGATAATCTGCTACTGAATTTTTATTTTTTTTTGCTGTATTTTTTTTCCTGAACATATATTTTTCCTTTTGATTGTTGTCGACGTTACTGCTTTTGTTGGTTTTTAACATAATGCTGAGACTTTCACATTTGAATTGTTTTCTTTGCGGTAGGTACTGGAACAAATCGTTTTCTAATAAAAGCCTCAGTCCCGGTAAAAGAACCAGAGAGAGAGAGAGAGAGAGAGAGAGAGAGAGAGAGAGAGAGAGAGAGAGAGAGAGAGAGTTTCTAAGCACGCAATTTGATTTCCTTTTCCTAATCTTTTATTTTTTTTCGTAATGAACAACACTGTTTATATTTTCAAAATGTAAGTGAAAATATTAATTTCTTATAACATAAACTTTATCCATTACCAGCAGTGGTAAAATGAAGTGTAAATGAACTTTATGATTATTATTCATAAGTACTGGCCTTGCTAGAGACTGGAGTTTTGTTTTCTTTTAAATATATATTGCCTGAATAAATTCTCGATCTTATTTTTTTAGGAGTGCTAGAGAGTTGCATGAGAAATTCTATTTTTAGGAGACAGAAACAATAAGCCAGGCTTTCATGAATTGCTTTCATTTCATAGCAATTCATAAAGAATTGCGCTTGATTTAGAATTCTGGTTTGAGATATAGAGGGTACCGGAATTTCAGTTTCTTTTCCCATAACTACGGCATAGAATAATATCAAAATTACGCAACTGCATCATAAAGCAAAAAAAAAAAAAAAAAAAAAGTCTTTATTGCAACATAAATAAATCCCTACTCTAGCGCGTACTAAGTCGTCAGTTAATTAATGTCAAATTTCGTGAAGAGACGCATCTCCGATCGAGCCCAAATTACCCATATTTTGAAAAATAGCTTCGAGTATTAGTTCATATTATCTAGATAATAGGAATTCGAAAATGTCTGTCAAAGTAGGACGAGAGAAGTGTCAGCTTTCTTTTACTATTTTTTCAACATGGTTGTTTAAGAATCATTATGCCCGTTTTCTTTCATATTTACCGAGTTTGGGGAAATATGCTGTATGAACTGCAATCATTCTTCATTTCGTTATTATCTTCGTTACTAGAAGCATAAAACCACCCCATTATATACTCTGTACGAGCAAAAAAGACCCTTTTCGTTCTCATAAGCATAATTGTCAATTTTTCACGTTTTTGTACTTGCATAACAGGGGCTCGCATGCTATGGTTTCCCAGTTAAAAATGTAAAGTTTACTGAAATGATCCAGGAACAAAGCATATGAACAGTATATCGTGATGTAGTTTTGTCACGGGAATTACAATAAACTGTGAGATAACGCTGATGAATCTTATGCCATCTATGTTGGTTGCCCATCTAATAGATTTTTTCATGACAACAGAGCAATCATGAAGGAAGAGGTTCACATGGAGCCACGAGAGAGACTTGAGAGACATCGAGCAGCCAGATGATGATATTTCAATCAGAAAACACTTCAACTTTACCTTTACCATGTAACTAGAAAAAACAAATAACGAGAAAAGAGTATGCGCGAAGGTGTGTAATAATAGCAACTAGAGAAAAAATAACCAAATAATCTTTAAAATATCTAGGAGGAATGATATCCAATACATGTTCTCTCGTTATAAAATTTAGTGAATGACTAATAGAAGAAAATAAAAGACGTAGACATAATGATGATACTGGAGAGGGTTCTCCCTCTTTCAAGTGATTATTATAACAATTTCACGTGATTCAGAGGCTTTATTACCGGGATGCAAAGCTATCACGGATCAAGCCGCGGCTTCCAATTGGAATTCATATAAATGCTCTGGAAATCTGGTTAATTTACTCAGATTCCAAGACCAGCAAGGTGTAGTCAGTATGGCTCAGAAAATTCATACTCAGAATGTAGTTTTCTGATGCTAGAATTTTCGCACAGAAGTATGTACTTGAAACTACTACTTGTCACCTTAAATTCTCGCCATATATAGATACTACAGTATGTAATGCAGCTCTGCAAATGCTATAAATTCAGACAAAATCAGGAAGGTGTGATGGAGAACAATTATATCTCAAAAGCAGTTTCGTTCGTAAAGCGTGTGATTGTACTGCTACACAGAGCACATGTCTGTACTTTGTAGATCTTAAGGAGCTTCCATATTGCAATAAAGAGGAAGAAGAACTTCCATATTGCAATAAAGAGGAAGAAGTAACGATGAAAATACAATAAACCATAGTGGAAAATTTTCATTTAACTGGGGGTCTACTCACACCAACTTAGATGGAGCTTTCCTGGCTAGTAATCAACACAAACACAGAAACTGAAGTATGTAGTTTGTGGCATACTTCTGGAAAGAGTATGAAGTCAAGATTTTAATTAGAACTCCGTAAGTCATGTACAGATTTAAACGTAAATCCACATACAGGTATACAAAAAAAAAAAATTGGCAAATGTAACGTAGGTGAAAACAAAGTATATGAGAAAAACAGGCTTTTGTACACAAGTCACACAAATTATTCCAGGTGAGAGGAAAAGGACATTATTGTCTATCAGTTACATTTCTTCTTCACAAAAGGTTTCTTATGATACAAGGTAGTCTGTATTGAAGTGATTCCATGTCTGTGTATTTAGTAAAAGCCAGAGAGTAGTGATCCAAGATAACCAATAATCTTCTTTACAGTAAAAAGCAAGAGGTTACGCGTTATAGTTTTAAAAAGCAAGAGGTCACATGTTTTAAACGTTATCAAACCATGTTTTAAACAGAGAGCATTATCAAATCAGAATGCATTATCAAAACCATGAAATCATTATAAACAGAGAATGGAATCATGAAGGAATCCATTATCAAATCATGTTTTAAACAGAGAGAATGCATTATCAAATCATGTTTTAAACAGAGAGAATGCATTATCAAATCATGTTTTAAACAGAGAGAATGCATTATCAAATCATGTTTTAAACAGAGAGAATGCATTATCATGTTTCAAACAGAAAATGTTTTCAAATCATGTTTTAAAAAGAGAATGCATTATCAAATCATGTTTTAAACAGAGAGAATGCATTATCAAACCATGTTTTAAACAGAGAGAAAGCATTATCAAACCATGTTTAAAACAGAGAAATGCATTATCAAAATGTTTTCATTATGAAATCATGTTTAAAACAGAGATTATCAAACCATGTTTTAAACAAACATTATCAAATCATGTTTTAAACAGAGAGAATGCATTATCAAATCATGTTTTAAACAGAGAGAATGCATTATCAAATCATGTTTTAAACAGAGAAAATGCATTATCAAACCATATTTTAAACAGACAGCTTTCATGTGAGAGTATTTACAATTTCATTCCTCAAAGATTTATGCTGTTCTAAAGTTCTTTATTTTCAGAAACTGTATGTTAATATCATCATCCTAAGGGCTTTCAAAGTTCCACTGATAACGGATAATAAAACAAATAAGATCGAATCTGCAACAATAAAGAAATGTCAGACAAAGCTGTATACAGAACAGCCCAGTGTAGTTCTAGTGAACCAGAGTTACCATGGTTACGAGGGTGGTATTAAATTATTTTTTTATCATTTTCTGTCTGGAAATTATATGCATTTTTTATGGTGTCATAGATCACGGAATGGGATAGTCAGACTAGTCTTTTGTTATCATTAAAATTATGGAAAATAACGTGATTACATGATGTTTATGTATAAATGTGACGTTTATAAGCTTAATGCCATAACATGCATCAAACGATGTTAGATGACATGGTTGTGATGAATGGTAAAATCGCTTATTGAAGAGAAACAGAACAGTGTTTGTTTTCTATGGTTACATTTTAACATATAAAAAAGTTTGCTAGCACACTTTTCTTCAACTAATCCTATGAATTTCTACCACAACAAGGTTAACAAAATGTTAAAATATCAAAGTAAACGATTTAAAAATTAAAATAAAAAAGGATACAAGTTTTATAACTGCTATTAAGGAGAAAATTGAGGAGTGACACGAGGATCATATGAAGGCCCCTTTGTTGGAAACTCGAGAAGACGACTCAAAAACTTCAGGAAGTGTTCCTGAAATCGAACTATCGTAAATGCCCTTAGGCAACTTACATGAGAAGCGGAGACGGTGTCAAGATGTCTGTTTGAGAAAGGTTATATAAAACTGGCGTAAGGTCATATCAAAGATTATTTTTCTTATGTAAATGTAATGGAGCTGTTTAATCCCTTTCATTCTTACTAAAAGAAATGTGTGCGTTTTTTCTTTACTATGCATGAGTGGCAGTAGGTAGCTTACTGTTATTTTCGTTTTCACTTGAGAAATGATAGCACCAACAACACGGAACAGCTATGCGTCGAATATCCCTTAGCTTTCAATGATTTTGGCTATTCCTTAGCTTTCAATGATTTAGCTTTCAATGATTTTGGCTATTTCCGTTTTAGAAATTTAGTTTTTTGTTAAAGATGTTTGATGTAGCTATGAAAGTGTCGATAGTACCCACATACTGTATTTGTAACAGTATAAGCATAAAGGGCAACTCTTACTAATCGCACTATTTAGTTTGTTTATCAGACTATCTGTAATAGATAGCTGTTGTTTTCTAGATTAGTTTAAATTTGATTAAATAACCTATTGCACTCATGATCACTTCAAATTCAGGCCGTGTTCTCAAAGGCTTTAGGAAATACGAACGCTTCTTTATCCTCAAAATTAACAAAACACATGTGTTTTAGACAAACGAAATTTACGAAGGTAATCAACTTACGATATAAATTCCTGTTTCTCATTTTCACCATCTAACCTCGTTTTGCTTCCTTCAAAGTGACAGTTTTTGAGGACTATTAATTCCGTTTTGAATTCCTCGCAATATCATAATGATTATCAGAAGAGGCCTTGAATCCGAGTGAAAAATAAATGGAGAATTGTTCACCGTATTTGAGTAAGGAAATTCTTTTCACACTTTTCCCCAAAATTCTTTTCACAAACTTCCCCATGCATAAGGAAATTTCATGGAGAGTATTTTTCCTGTAACGAATTCAAATTAGACACGAATTTTTGTTTCCAAATGAATAAATATTCATTGTTTTTGTATACCGATACTTTTAAGAGTGTACCCTAATGCTTCAATACATAAAAATGCATAAAAATTAATTATAAGGAGAGTAAAGAGAATAGCATGTCATGAAAAAATGGGACATTATTATTTTTATGTTTTTCTATTTTATTTGATCACAGCGTATTACTTCTAGATGGCTAGAAACGTGTAATTAAAGTGTTTCCTATTTTTTTGTTCTAAATTGTTGATTCGTTGGATTGTTTCCAGGTCACTGACTAAACTGAATGTAATCACATAGTAATACTGCCACCGAACAAGCAAGGTTCTCCTTTTTTATTGACAAGAAAATAATAAACGCCGTTCGATGAACCGTAAAATTACTGATAAGAGAGTAATAAAAAAAAAAAAAATATCGCTTTTACTTTCCCTCTAATTTTCATGAAATTTTCTGATGACATTTCAGAGATGGGAATATTGTTAATACTAAATATTCAGTAAGTATATATAAATTCAAACAAGATTTATTACAAGTACTTTCAAATGTAAACTTACGAAAATAAAAAAAGATGAATGGAATACATGCATAAAAGGGGGTCCCAATGACTTAGTTAAATGTACGAAGATCAAACAATTTCGTAAGTATTTAACAATTTCTAACATTTTACCACGAAGTACTAAATAAAACCTTTAAAATCTTCCTATCTGACTTTCATTCAACTTCTTAAAATGTATATGCTATAGTGCTGGTTCTATAGTAAATATTATCTCCTAAAATTAACTTGTCATATTGTTGATCCTTTAACATTATGTTTTCTCTTAAAGTGAATTTCATATTGATGGCCCTGTAAATACGTTTTAAAATGGATATGCCATATTGATGATCCTGTAATCATTATATCTTAAAATGAATAACTCATATTGATGGTCTATTAAATGCTATCTCTTTATATATATATATATATATATATATATATATATATATATATATATATATATATATATATATATATATATATATATATATATATATATATATATATATATATATAGAGATTTATTCATTTTAAGACATACATAATTATAGGGTCATATATATATATATATATCCATTTTAAGACAGTATTTACAGAGCCATCAATATGACTTATTCATTTTAAGAGAAAATATTTACAGGACCCTCAGTATGACATGTTTATTCTAAAAGATAATATTTACATGACCATCAGTATGACATATTCATTTTAAGAGATAGTATTTACAGGGCCATCAATATGACATCCATTTTAAGATACAGTATTTACCGGACCCTCAATATGACATTCATTTTAACAGATAGTATTTACTAGGGATATCAATATGACATGTTTATTTTAAGAGATAGTATTTACAGAACCATCAATATGACATAATCATTTTAAGAGATAGTATTGACAGGGATATCAGTATGACATTCATTTTTAAGATATAGTATTTACAGGACCATCAGTATAACATATTAATTTTAGGAGATAATATTTACAGGGCCATTCAGAGAAACAGTATTTATAGGACCATCAATATGACATTCATTTTAAGAGATAGTATTTACAGGACCATCAATATGACATCATTTTAAGATATATATTTATATATATATATATATTTTATATATATATATATATATATATATATATATATATATATATATATATATATATATATATATATATATATATATATATATATATATATATATATATATATATATATATATATATATATATATATATATATATATATATATATATGTGTATGTGTGTGTGTGTGTGTGTGTGTGTGTATGTTTGTATATTAGTATTTTGATTCTACAGAAAACTGAACCACTTGACAGACAGAGACAACATTTTGCACACGGCCTCTATGTCACTCCAGAAAGGTTTATAACTCAAAATCAAGCGCCCTCCCGTAACAGACATACAAACACAGACAAAACAAATTAAATTTTCGTTTTTACGTCACCTTTTCCTTTAGTGTTTTATGGGTTAATTATTATTTTTCACATGACGCTCCACCTTTTTTTTCAGTTGCTGTCAGACGTATGATTTCACTGCAAACCCTATGATCAGTTAATATATCCTAAAAATTAAACAGATGTGTTTGACTGTATTAGAATTATATTAAAATTAATTTTTTTTCAGTCATAAAGCATCGTAATTCAGAATATAACTTCGACCAACACACCAGCCAGACCTTATAATTCTCTCCACGGAAAAAAAAAAGTAGTAACAGACCAAGTGTTTCTGTGATAAGCTTACCCCCTCATAAAAAAAAAACTACTGGCGCCGAAATTACCACATTTTTTCAGTGTTCATCTAAAGCCAAAGGTATCTAAATCATACCCTGCCAATAAAATATAAATTTAAGTATATTGTGGTTTTACCATCATCATATCTAAGTACTTAAATTATAAAAAAAAAAAAAAAAAGCTGGTAGTTACGGGCATAACTTTGGAGATCAAGAACTGATTCATCATCATCCGCACATGCGTATTAGTACATCAAATACTTCTGTGATAGATCTACCCCCTCATTAAAATATTACTCACGACAAAATTACAACATTTTTCCAATGTTCATCTTAAGCCAGTCGTATCTTAACTAAACCCTGCCAATAAAATATAAATTCTTAAGTACCCTGAGGTATTACCATCATTATATCGTGAATCTCCTTCGATTTGTTGTGCAGTGAATTTCACGTAATTGATAAAAGGTCCGTCTACTGCTGAAAGGGAGACAGACCTTTTTCCCAACACACACAAATACACAGACACACCCGAACACGAACTGGAGAAGTATAAGACCCTTGATTTATTGCCTTTGTTCAGTGATGTCGTTTATTCTTTTCTAATAGGGGAACGTAACTTCCTTTCCGCCTTATATCGACAATTACTGTATTAGCAGACTAAATGATTCTGCGACAAAACTACCCCCTCATTAAAAAAAAATACTCACGACGAAATTACCACTTTTTTTTTCAGAGTTCATCTCAAGACCATAAAATACAAATTCTTGAGTACCTTGAGGTATTACCATCTTCATATCTAAGTACTTAATCCAATAAAGAATCACCACATATCGACAATATCGATATTGGACCTTTCGGACTTCGGCCTACACTTTCCTTGAGAAACGCCAAAGGAAACTGAAACGCATTTGTTAACACGCACAGGAAACGGAAACCATTTGCAGCTTTTTTACGTGTCTAAAATTACCATCGTGATCTTCTTCGTTTTAACGTGCTTTTTTTCCCATTTTTTTTTTTTTTTATATGAGGTAAGCACGATGCCTTTTTTGCGAAGGACTTTGATTTGGCGTTGGGGTAGGCCGTAGCCTCGATCAGCTGCCCTGCCTGACATCGCTTAGACCCCGGTAACGATGTGTACGTGTATCGAGCCAATCACCAGCTCCCTTTCTCCCAAGCAGCGAGGAGAACTGGGCGGTTAGGTCGACAGTTCGATACGTGTGAGGTGTGTGTTATGTTTTTAGAAGATGTTGGAGTGGCTTTGTTTATGTGTGTATTAGTCTGTAACACCCATTTGCTTTTCAGCAAACCTATCTGTCGATTACATACGTAATCCCGGGGTGTCTACACGGATAGCAAAGTGTCTGTCTTCTCTGACCAGTCGGCTGCGGATTTGAACCCGCGCCACGGACCTCTACGAAATCCTAGGCCACTGCTCTACCGACTGAGCCACCGAGGCTCTAAAATTACCATCCTGATAATAATCTAATATTTGTATAGACAACGGACACTGTATATTAAAAACTTATGGATATTCTGAAGCTGTTTGGCAAGCTGCCAAGCTACCATCTAGGTTTTATCTTTCCCTCACCATCGCCTCCCCCTCCCTTATTTTTCCGTATCCCTATCCCTTCCCCCTCCCTTCCCCTCCTCTTCCCTCCCTCCTATTCACCCTCCCTTGCCCCTACCCTTCCCCGTTCCCCTCCTCTTCTATCTTCTCACTTCTTTCCCCTTTCCCCCTCATTCTTCTCTATTTCCTCCCCCTCCACCTCCCCCGACCCTCTGCCTTCCCACTGCCCATAGACTGTTATTCAGTTTTAAAAGGCCTACCTGTAGGTTGTTATTCAGATTTTTACCAGGCAGCACCAGGTTAGTATATCATATATTATATATATATATATATATATATATATATATATATATATATATATATATATATATATATATATATACACATATACATGTATTATAAAATTAATGTTACAAAATATTTTTAAAATTATATATACAAACAGCCTTCAGAAAAGATTATAGTTGCAAACTATGAAACCATGATAACTCAAGAAAAATATATACAACCCGATGCAGCCCACGAAAATTCTGAATAACCGATAAACTCTCTCTCTCTGTCCTCCCAACACCCCTTCTACTCTCTCTCTCTCTCTCTCTCTCTCTCTCTCTCTCTCTCTCTCTCTCTCTCTCTCTCTCTCTCTCTTTCTTTTCTACTAAGATAGTTGCTTCAATTACATTGCCCAGCATTTTTGACATTTTATATTCCACCCCTCCCCACCCCCACTTCCTATGAATGCTGAACTCAGAGTGTCACTATTCATCTCATTGAGCTCGAAAACTATGGTTTAGACACTAATATCTGTTTTTGGTTATTTTTACATATCACCCCCTTCCCAACTTTCTCACCCCCGTTCCTATTGGGGATGAACTTGGACTTGAAGGGAATTGGGAGTGTCACTGTTCATCCCAGAAACCTCGAAAACTCTGGAGTAGAAACTAATATCTGTCGTTTTTGGTTATTTTTACATGTCACCCCCTCCCCACCCCTTCTCAACACCCCCCCATTTTGTATTGGGGCTGAACTTGGACTTAAATGGCATCAGGAGTGTCACTATTCATCTCAGCAAGCTCAAAAACTATGGATTAGACCAGGGATGGGGGAACCTGCTTCCTTAAGGCTGCATGCGGCCTTCTGGACCATCAGGTGCGGCCTTCTATGGCCTTTTGATTATATATATATATATATATATATATATATATATATATATATATATATATATATATATATATATATATATATATATATATATATATTTTTTTTTTTCTGTGTGTGTGTGTGTATTTTTTTTGACACTGAACATTTTGTCTAAAATCATTATGCACACACACACACACACATATTTTGGATGAATCAACAGGTTCCATTGATTCAGCAAAAGTATTGTATTGATTTTCAATTATATGAAGAATTGCTTGCTTTAGGCACCCTTAAAGGAAGGACACGGGGATAGATATTTTTAACAACTCCAAAGAGCAATGTCATAAAATAGGACTAAATTTTACTAATTTGGTGAGTGTGTGCACTGATGGTGCTCCAGCTACGATGGCTAAAAATGAAGGATTTATTGGACATCTTAGGAGAGAAACCCAAGAACTAAATGTACTGATTTATTTTCATTGTATTTTACATCAGCAAAATCTCTAACTTTAAATGACACTTTACAAAAGGTTATAAGCATTGTTGACTATATACGAGTGAATGCCTCAAAGCATCGTCAATTTCGAAACATGCTGATGATGAATGACGAAGGAGTTAGTGTAGATTTGCCATATCACTCAAAAGTATGCTGGTTGTCGCAAGGTCAAAATTTTGTCTTTACAAAGAAAGTTATTGACTTTTTCATAGAAAACAACAATTATTGTGATTTATCAGATCCAAATTTTTACAGAGATGTTGCCTTTTTATGCGATGCAAGGCAGAAATAAATGTATTTATGGTATCTGGCAAAAAATTCAGGCATTTAGAAAGAAACTGTTGTATTTCAAGTCCCTTTTGGCTCAATCAAAACTTTCAGAAGAGCACTTTCCCCAGCTTACGAAGGTAATGAGTGAAAATTAAGATATCTATGGATATGTTGAAGAATATGAGTCGGTTTTAGACACATTGATAGAAGAATACAATAAAAGATTCAATGATTTTGAAAAGCATAACATCACGCTGAAACTTGCTTTTCAACCTCACTTCGTTGATGTATCAGAGGCTTCTGAAGAGTCACAAATGGAGCTTATTGAAATGTCTGAGGGTAATATCCTGAAGTCTCAGTTTGACAAGAAAGAAAACCCCTTCGAAATTTGGAAAACGCGATTGAATATCCTCGTCTTCGTGAACACGCACGACGACTGATTTCCTGTTTTTCTTCAAAAAACTGCTGTGAATCCACAATTTCGTACTTGGCGCAAATCAAGAATTCACTGAGAACACAGTTGACAGACCAATTGAGAGGACCAATGGAGGACCAACTGAGACTAAGAGCCACTGTGTTTGAGCCTGATATCAAAATGCTTTCTCAAAAGCAAACTCAAAGAAGTCATTAATTTGTATAAAAAATGTCCATGCTTGCCTACTGTATACTAAATACCGTATTTGAAAATGTTGTATTCTCGATGTTTATATGCTATCTTTTTATAAGATTATTATTCCTTTACTTGTTCCTTGAATACAAAGAACCTTCTTTCTTAATTAAAATAATTTTAAAATGCCATGATTTCAATATTATTATTTTACTTATTACTTTGAAAACTTCTTAAATAAATAAAATATTTGAAAATTCTATGTTTTCGATATTATTCATTTACACATTACTTATATAAAAAGTACTTACTTAAATAAAAATATTTGAAAATATTATGCTTTCGATTTCTATAAACCTGTCTTTTTTTTTAGATAACTAATAAATTATTTAAGGGATAAGATAACTTTGAAAATTTTTCTATGCGGCCTTTATGAGGGGTGATGAATAATTGTAAGATGGCCTTCATGCACAAAAAGGTTCCCCACCCCCGGATTAGACACTAATATATGTCGTTTTCGGTTATCTTTACATGTCACCCCCTTCCCACAACCACCCCTCATTTGGTGCCAGTGATTTCTTACCCAAACAGTGTTGTTTTCGAGATAGTAAGTCATATGCATACCAAGTTTAGTTGAAATTGCTGAATGCGTTTCAGAGTGTATGTGGAACATACACACAAACACACATGCACGCATACATACATACATACATACATACATGAAAACTTTTGATTACATAATTCTTTTAAAAATACATGAAAAGTAAATGTAGTATAATTTTACATCACGTGATTGTAACATTCTTTAACGTGTAACACACATATCTTATCAATACATACATACTTTTACAAATATATATTCATGAAAATTTATTTTTTTCTGGTCGGAATACGTTTAACTTTAATTTTTGGATTACATACACATACATTTTAATATATACATATATATTGAAAATATATATATTTGATTACCACTAATTCTTTTTATAAAATACATGAAAAAGTAAATGTAGTATAGTACATCACGTGATTGTAACTTCTAATTCTTTTTAACGTGTAACTACAAGCCGAAAATATCCAGACAGCCTTATACTATGTCAATATCTTATCAAATTATTCACAAGGAGGTCAAGAATAGCGGTAAATAGACCTTTTACAAATATATATTCATGAAAATTTATTTTTTTCGCGAGAATCGAACCCGCGTTACCATATTCACAAGGAGGTCAAAGAATATGCGGGAACCCGCGTTACCATATTCACAAGGAGGTCAGAGCCTGAATACGGTTTAACTTTCATTTTTTGATTGAACGCGTTACCATTCACAAGGAGGTCACGTTAAATGTATACACACACACATATATATACAGTAGCATATAGCGCAAGAATATATATATATATATATATATATATATATATATATATATATATATATATATATATATATATATATATATATATATATGTGTGTGTGTGTGTATATATGTGTGTGTGTGTGTGTGTGTGTGGAGATAGTATCTCAAGAAGAAAAAAAAAAGATGATAGAAAAAACTCCTATTACGGATATTATAACCACTCTAATGCTAATTTTGAAATGACCCGGATACTTAAGGAACTCTAAGTAAAGTGTAAGTATAAACTAGCAGACAAAATATATCTTTTTGGTGCTGTAAAGGTCAAGGTTTAAGCCATTTCTTTGAAGTCCGAGACTATATGTAGGTTTCGGTGCATACAGCAGCAGCTAACTGGCGAGGTGAAGAAAACTCATATTTCAGAACATAATACAAGAAGAGCTTAACTTTACCTTGATGTCCTAGTTTGTGGTGAAAATCACTGTCCCACGAAACACTTGAGCGTTCAGATCAGTCCTGAGGTATCATTACGGGAAATGATTATATTTTATATTCGTTTTCCCGCAGAAAATTTCCCTATCTCAGATGTCAGTTTGGCGAATACATTTAGCTCATATCTCTCTATGAACTGGTGAATGTGTGCGTGTGTTTGTGTGGCCGTGAGTGTGTGCGGGTGGGTGATTGTCTGTACGTGTGTGTGTGTGGGAGCAATTGTGGTTTGTTTTCATATAAATTACTTGTTGTGTGTAAATACATATTTCCTGTTCATAATTAAATAAACTTTTGTACGTTGTAAAGTTCACAATCAACTCCCTATGGTATCAGATTTTCACAAATTTTTTTCAGTGAAGTTTTCGTAACATACCAAATAGACACTGATTTTTTTTGGTTATTTCTAGGAATTAAAAACTGACTGACATGCAGAATTTATTAAAAGTGAATACCGCTTTTATTTTCCTTTTTCATTTTTATTTCGTGGCACGGAAGAGTTTGAAGTGAGAGAGGTGTTCCTCAGGAAAAAATCAATCAATTTTTCATGAAGCCTGTTGTCAGTGAACGGTGTCTGTTTTATATTTTGTGGAGCGAAACGTAAAATATAATTTCAAAAGTTTCCTATAAAAGTGCTCATTCCAACACACAAAAGGGTTCAGAATGAAGGGTTCTCAAATCACAGGGTAAAAGAGCTTTGGATGCAGAAACATTTTCGCTCATATTAAATGCTAAGAACTAAAATAAAATGTTCAGTCACATAACTACTTCAATTTTCCAAAAATTTGTATCTATGACTTTTATTTATTTTTTAACCAGAAACCAGAGGTTAAATCTATTAAATTTATCTTAATAAGTTTTTAAAAATTTTAAAGAAAACAGAACAGCGAACGTAAAGAAGGTTAAGTAATACTAGATTTCGTTCCAGAAGCACCAGCTATGAAATGAATTTAGTAGACACTTCAGGGGCTAGTTACATAAGTCAGATATGACTGAGCCTCTCCTGGTGAAAATCGGCTGAAATTGAATGAAATCTGAAATTTTAAAGTTCACTTTAACTCAGGCGACTTTCGCTCAATTTAGTAAATGGTCCCTTTTTCATCATACCAGTTAAAACTTACTAAAAATTATTGTTACATCTTGAAAATGAATATTATCACAACATAGCCTGGCTCTCATATAGGACAAGTTTTCATAATGTTCTCCCTATAGTCTACCCAGCGTACATGGTCGAAGGAGGGTCTCGGGGGGTGAAGGTGAGATGCCAAATGTACTTTCCTCATTATGCAAATAAGGCTATTGAAGACTACTTTTCGATTCTTTAAAAGAGTGCTTAATTTAAGAAACACATCTCATTATAACTGAGGGCAGTTTTATGATAATAATATTGTTAGAAATAGAATTGTAAAATATTAATTAAGACAATGTAACACCGCTTTCCTCACGTGCTGCCATATCTGCGTTTACCTTAAGGCGGTGGCGGGAAAGAAACAATTATAATTTGGGTCGATAGCCTTAGATTAACCCATTCCATTAAAGGATTAATCCTGGGTCAGCACAAGGTACAATGGATATCTCCCCAAAACAAAGCATCAGCCCTCAAACAAATGAATAATAAATTGATGGGCCCCTTAATTCCTAAATTTAGACCAATGTAACTTCAAATATAATAAAATAATAAAGCATAACAAAGCCATGACATAAATTAATGAAAATTAATAAATACTAAACTTACATTTAAAAATACAAGAGAGAGAGAGAGAGAGAGAGAGAGAGAGAGAGAGAGAGAGAGCATTTCCAATGCACAGAGATTATTTTTCAAATATTTGTGCCAATCGTGGAGCAACCTCGACAATACGTAAGACGCAAGGAAAAACCATAGAAACGAAAAAAAGACTTGGCTATTAAAAGAAGATAAACGAGCCTAATAATTACTGGAAGTGATGGGAAAAAACAGAGTGTGATGGGAAAAAAACAGAGTCCAAAATTATGAATTAACATTTAAAGGAGTGAAAGAGTTACCTGGTGATAGTTAATACTTAAATTTCATTTAAGCTCACATAGCTTTATTAATGATAATAACGTTTTTAAAAGAACGGTTGCCCCTAAACTCAGTTGTTTACAAGAGAAACAAAACCAGGAAATACCAAAGAGGATTATAACAGGTCAAGGTTTTAGGAAGGAAACGGTATCCACAATCCACGAGTAACTTAGAAACGGAGATATGTCAGAGCTGTAAAGCGACTGGGGGCCCTTTTCGACCTAGGTTGACTATAACTTGATATTAATAACAATAACTTCTATAAAAATTTTATAAATGAATATTGCCATTTATAATTCTCTCTCTCTCTCTCTCTCTCTCTCTCTCTCTCTCTCTCTCTCTCTTCTGTAGACATTATAAATTTCGGTAACAGGATTTTCATCAATTTTTTTATCACAACGGTTCGGTGGAAGGCTTGACCAGGTAAGCGTCATTCAAAATCAAATATTGTTTTGCCACCTTTTTAATGTACACGAGAGAGGACATGAAGATATTACTTGCTTAAAATAAGATAAGCCATCAGTGATTTTTTCTATATTAACCTATGTAAATTATTAGGCCATTAACTTTATAGCTTATACAAGACAAAATATTAGAGTAATGCCTTGAGATGAATCATCGCATACTAGGCTATTACCTCTATATGCTGCAATCACACCTTAGGGTTTAAGCGAAGTATTACATCTCATAAGCTATTTACGGGCAGGAAGCTAAGTTTCAATGTCTTATATTTATAAGTAGAGGTCTAAGTTTCAATTCTTCATGTTCAAAGCATAAGAATAATAATGATAGCAGTGGTAAGTATTCATTTTACCCATGCCACAAAAAAGAACGGTAATATAAGATAACGATACCCAATAACCTTGGTAGCTCAACGTAAAAATAATCATAAGAATTTTCAAGATAAGAATAAGAATACTTTATTTAAAATCTGAAGCGAATTCCTGTTTATTATTTGCCTAACCTACTCAAATAAACGAACTATGAAGAAAATGTTCGAGTTCAAAGAAAACTGCCCTCCGAAACGTATGCAAATTAATGAAAATAATTACGCTTTTTGCAACTGAAGCCACGAGTATTTCTGCTGACTCCCAACATGAGGTTTTATTTCGTAACCAACAATATCATACAATCGGTAAATAGATACGCCAATTGGTAGAGGCCAAATAATTAAGGTAATTATCTGTAAGAAAATGTTAGCCGATAGCAGACATATACTGTAATTCTGTCTGACAACAGGAGTCTGCCAATAAATATCTATCTATCTATCTATCTATCTATCTATCTCTCTCTCTCTATATCTATATATATATATATATATATATATATATATATATATATATATATATATATATATATATATATATATATATATATATATATATATATATATATATATATATATATATATATATATATATATATATATATATATATATATATATATATATATATATATATATATATATATATATATATATATATATATATATATATATATATATATATATATAATGCAGAAAACCCCAACCTAACTGGCATCCTATAGCACAAAAAGCTAAAAAAGAAAGCAATGAAATTAAAGCATGACACTCACCAATTCTTCTTCCTCAGAAGCTAACAATGAATGGAATGATCTCTTTGATGGCAAAACCCACGAAGCCCTTTAGGAGTCATATGCAGTTCGCAAGGGAAAGCATAATTTCAGGGTCGAGTTCTTCCCAACAGTCTGGAGCTCGGCGATTAGGCGGGTCGATGGTTGACGTGTCCGTTCCTTACTCTTAAATTTTCAAGAGACAAGTCTTGGGAGTTCCATGGCCAATTTTCAATACACTGAACCCAGGAATCATTAAACCAACCCTTAACAAATTTTGAAATATGCGCTGTGGCGCCATCTTGGAAAATCTCTGTTTAAGTGCGTACAAATGAATCTTTTAAGTGTTCGTTCAACAAGAGATAATAAAACCCTCCTTAGTAACGGTCTGGCCAGCAGGCAGGAAGGCAAGGTCCAAGGGATCAGCTCCTGGAGTCTTCCATACTTGCTTTCCTTGTTATTGCCTACAAAAAAAGATATTTTCATCTGTCTATAACAGTTTACGCCACTCTTCTAAATCCCAGTCACGACAGCACTACTCAAATGCCAGGCGATTCTTCCTTCATCTTTCGGTCATTGCAGACTGATGTTTTGCCACCACCTTTCGATACGCCGCATCATGAAGCCTCTCTTGAATGGTCCTAATGTTTACATCCCCCCCTCCCCCTCCCCTTCTTGAACCGTTTTATAATATTGCAGCAGATCAAATTTTTACACCGGTTTGACGCTTATTGCCTCAGTAGACAATTCTGCCCTGAATAATTAACAATTACTGACTATATCCTCCTTATGCCAGCCTAAATACAAAAACCGCACAGGAAAGAGTCCACACACGATTGAAAGGGATAACGTCTGATTATCTCGGGAACTGATATTATTATCTCGGTTCACTCTTTAAAACTAACTAAAGAGCGGTTATCACCTTATATATCCTCTGGTGCTGTTTATAAATATACTTGCCCTGAATGTCAAACAGCGACCTATGTGGGATCTCTTGTAAAAGAGAGTGACGACTTCAAGGGCGGCAGAGCGAGTCTCCTGTTGGTAACATTTATCAATGGTTCTATGTATGCATCTTGCGATGTCCCGGTTGGTATACCCATTGTTAATTAAAACCTGGACAACATGCTCTAACTCTGTGTGAGTGTTCTTCCAAGAAGAGCAGTGTGCGAAAGCTCTCCTGATGAAGGCACTGATTGCAGTGCGTTTGTACCTCTCTGGGCACTCATCCTCACCGTTCAGGCACATGCCCAGGCTCGTGGGTTTCGTGTATACTTGCATTACGAAGTGCTCCTCTTTTTGCCCGATGAGGACATCAAAGAAGGGGAGGCAACGATCACGGCAAAGTTCTATGGTGAAGTTGAGGCTACTGTGGTTATGGAAGGCTTGCTGCAGGTGTTCTGTTTCTTCCTTCATGCTGGTGTTTATGAAGTTGTCGGCATCAGTATACCAGACATATATCGAAGGTTTCTCAATGGCAGCGAATAGCCGATGTTCCACAGCATCCATGTAGAAATTTGCGAAAAGTTCTGAGGGGTGAACCCATCGCTACAACATCATTCTCAATGTACATATGGCCTCTTAGCATGAAGGAAGGAGCCTTTTCTTTTTTACAGATCTCCAGTAGTGTCTGGAGTGCATGCTCGGGGATGCTTAATGGGGGCATGGAGTCATCTTTATGCATACTGCCCAGAGTTGTCTGGATTGTTTCATCCACGGGAACGTTCGTGAAGAGGGACTCAGCGTCCATCGAGGCAATAACTCTTCCTGGGGGTGTCGTTCTCAGGGATTCTATAAATTAAGCAAAGGACTTCAAGCTGTGGCCATCTGGAACCTAAGGAGTCAAAACAGCATTCATTTTCTTCGTGAGCTGGTACACAGGGGCAGGGATCTGGCTAATAATGGGGTACTATGGGTTCCCTGGTTTGTGTGTTTCAACATTCCCATATCTGTAGCCAAGGTCGTAGTTCCCTATGATTGGCAGCAAGTGAAGGGTGTTGGAAGCTGCACTGACAGTCTCAATGATCCTATATGGCCTTGCACTTGATGTCATCTACCGGGTTCGTAGTGATCCTTTGAAATTTGATGTTGTCCACCAGTATCTCATCCAGCTTGTGGTGGTATTCTTCAGTGTGGTTTTATCGGCCCAACGGATGGTGACATCCTCTTTAGCTCATAGTTCTTTGGCCGCCTCCCTTAGGCGACTATCAATAACATCACTCTTGTAATCACCTCATTCTGTAAGGGCTTTGGCCAAGAGGAGTGGCTGGAAAGGTTCGTTGTACGTATGGTGCCTTGATCTTCATGCTTGTGTATGGTATCTAACAAGTAATCAATTTCAGGGTTCCTCCATGGGCCTCGGTTGGGTAGAGAAATGACAAGTAAGTTCCATATGTAGAGTTTTATCTTGTTCGGTAGTAGGTACATAATCGGTCAGGTAAATGAATTCTTCTCTCTTCTGTGAGAGCCATAGCTTTCCTCCATTGAAGGCAACCAGTTTTTTCGTTATCGCCCTCATTCTTTTTTTGGCATCCTTCTTTTCCAGGTATTCCCAGATGGCACTGGGGTGTGCCCACTCCTGGGGGGAACCGTTGTCTCTATTGGTTATTCCATAATTAGCATCACCTTCCCGTGCTCACGGATGTGATGCTTCAGGGTTACTGCTGCTACTGCAGCAGAGGTTCTCCCAATCGGCGTGCAAGTTCTTTAACTCATCATCAAGTGAAACTCTATCTTGTTTCTTCGCCAAAAAGTGACTTTGAAGCAGTGTCCTCCTGAAGCTCCTTGTGCCCTGGTTTTCCTGTGCAGATGGGTCATGTAGCCAGAGAATAGTATATGAAGGAAGCAGACCCTCTTTCAAGCAAGTCTTGCTAAAGAGAATGGCAGCATTAGTGGAATTGACTTTATGTAGGTTTTTTTCAGTTCTTCTTATTATTTTTTTTTTCATCAGGGCTGATATTTGCTAATAGTCTGGTAAGGAGATTTTTTTACAGGTTCATTTTAATATCATCATATCATATGAAGTAAAATTGGTGTACGGTTGCTGTAGAGTTTCTGGTACTCACAAATTAAATCTGGAAATCTCCTTTGTTGTGTTTCTAAGGGCGTAGTGGAATTCCAGCGTTTCTGACCATATTATCGATTCATTCTCAAGGAAAGATGGGCTTGTTCTGGATGGAATGGGGTAGTTAACCGGTATTTATAGTGTCTGTATGACAATCATCAAGATCGAATCGCAACGGATCGTGATGTTTTATTGTTAACCAAGTATTGCCAATTTGGCAACACATTTAGCATTGTATGTTTAGGCACATGTAAAAATACTCACATGTATTATCATTGCCAGGAGCAGTAGGGAATCTGTAATCTTAGTATATATATACATACTACATTCAATATCATCTCTGCTGCTACATAATTAATATCATTGTTAGGATATTAGTAACTGTATCTGGCTACAGTGGTAGGCGGAAGAGAAGAAGAATAACAACACACGCCGACACAGCTCCTCTCTGTATCCTCTTGTATACGTTAATTCTGTTCGAGAGTACATTACCATTTTAAAAGAACCTACCGGTATTCATTCAGTACCTTATACTGGGACTTACACCCAAAGAAGATGGCGCAGTGATTATGGGAAAGTGGTAAAAAACTCGAAAGAAAAGTTTTAAGGAAACCCCGCCATCAGCTCAGTGTTTCAAGCAAGTGAACTGTAAACTTTTCGTCATTTTCAAAGTGATACTGACTTTGAAGTTACTTGCAGTGAAGTGTATAAGTGCAGTGTAGTGCATAAAGTGTAGTGTGGCAGTGTTACGGTGTGTATTACGTTTAGGGACTTTTATTCATCATTTAATGAACATGTGGCCCCTTTTCATGTTCGTTTCTGCTTCCTAAGACATCCCCCTCTCAAACACCGTCATCGGGTAACTGGTTACTGATCACACTGTCACACGCACGCACGCACTCGGCGACTCTGCGGAGAGCGGCAGCCATTTCTCCTGCCTTCCTCCTCCACTCCGTGACGTCATCTCCTTCACTGTTACGTCATCACTGACGACACACATCTTACGATGGGCGGCAAAAACAAGAATAAAGATACTACAGGGATGTCTACGCCTTCTGAGGATAACGGAGCTACAAGTATGGATTCTTCTATCAACCTCTACCTCTTCAGCCTCAACCAATGATGTTTTGATGCAATTGTTGCAACAACAACAACTGCAACAGCAGCAACTCATGCAGCAACAACAGCATTTTATGCAACAACATCAACAAATGGCTCAAATTTTGATAATATACAGCAGGGTATTCACACAACTCCCACAACTCACTACAAGTGCACCAAAGCTCAGGTTCACTTACCTGAGAAGCTAAAACTGGATGTTTTCACTTAGAGGAGCTCAAGAATGGAAGTTAAAATGGAGCGATTATACAACCCTTATTGATTTTCATACATTGCCTCAACCAAAGCAGTTTGCTTCTTTGAGACTTTGCTTAGAAGATGAAGTTTTGCATGTGTTAGATCACACTTTGGGAGTGAAACCTGATTCAACTCTACCTGTGGACGACATAATCAACACAATTATAACCCACATCAAGGAACAGAGGAATGAATCTCTTAGAAGATTGGAATTCACCAAATGCAGGCAACAACCTGGGGAGACCTTCGACAACTTTTGGGTAAGATTGAAGCAAATTGCTGATGATATTGACTTGTGTAAAGGAAGCAATTGTGTTGATAATCAGCTGAAACATGCAATACTTGTTGGCTTAACGGATAATGAAACAGTGCAGCATTTATTAAGAATGAAAGCCAATACATCATTATCTGACTTCCTGACTGTTGTTCGTTCTCGTAAAGCAGCACAAAGGACTTCAAGTGCCATACAAGTGGAGTATCAACCAGCTAAAGGCACAATGAATGCAATTTCAATATACAAGAAGAGTATGAAGAAACAAAATCATCAAAACAAGCAAGAAGCCTCATCAAATAAGAAAGCAACCCCAGAAGAAGCATTGCAGAAGAAAACAAACAAGGGCCAATCTTGTTATTGGTGCGCAGGTGATCGTCACCCTAGAAACAAGTGCCCAGCAAAGGACGCAAAGTGCACAACATGCAACAAAAAAGGACATTTCGCAAAGATCTGCTTCAAGTCCCAGCAAAGCAATTCAAGAGGACATCCATCTAACTAAAAGGGCAATCAAAATCAAGGGATCATATCAAGTTTAAAATCCGAGGCTAATGTCAGAGCCATCAATGCTGGAAAAATAGGACCACCTTGTCCTGTGATTCCATTACAAATAGTATTCGGGAACAAGCAAGGACTATTAGATGTAATTCCAGACACAGGATCAGACACAACTGTTATAGGTAGACAACACTTACAAAGCTTGGGAATTCAACTAAAAGATTTGGACTCGTCTGATACCCTGAGACTACGAAACCCTGACGACAGAGATTTCAACGGTAGCGTCCTGGGATCTATGCAAGCGACTATGACGTATGGGAATGAGAGCACGACTGGATGGATAAATGTCATGTCCAATCTCTCCCGACCTCTATTATCATGGTCTCATGCTCAAGCCCTTCGGATTGTACCACAGGAATTTCCTCAACAAATACCGAAGAAGAGTGAACAAGGTCAAGTAAAGCATGTATCTCAAAACAACTCCCTGCCGCAGCCGTCCTCATCTTCAGGATCACCGTCAAGAAAGTCTTCAGCAGACATCATGAGTGAACTTCTTCAGCAATTCCCCGATGTGTTAGTAACAAAGGATGACCTTAAGAATGGCATCATACTTAAAAAAATGTCTGGTTGCCTATGAAAATACATCTCAGGGAAAACGCAAAGACATTTGCCATTCATACCGCAAGACAAGTGCCATATTCTTGGCAAGAAGACGTCAAGAGCGAACTAGAAGCACTGGTCACTCAAGGTATTATAGCACCAGCAGGAGGTCAGCCATCTGTGTGGTGCCATCCTATGGTTGCAGTTCCCCAAACCAAAAAGGAGGTGTGTGTGGATCACCGTGGACATGACGAAACTTAATACTCAAGTGGATCGTCCAACCCACCCTCACTGACGCCACAGGAAGCCATGAGGCGTATCGATCGAAAAAGCAAAATATTTCACAACATTTGACGACTACATGGCTACTGGCAAATACCACTGGTGGAAGAAGACCGTCATCTTACAACATTCATCTCCCCACTAGGACGCTTCACATTTTGTCGGACCAATGGGCCTTTGCTCAACTGGTGATGAATATAACCGTCGAGGTGACGAAGCTTTGTCAGGAATACCTAACCTCGCTAAAGTTGTCGATGATATCATCATATGGGATGACGACCTTGAAAGTCATTGCCAACATATCAAAGACGTTTTGAACCGATGTCGTGCTCATGTAATAACTTTGAATGCTGAGAAAATGTGCATTGCTTCTCCCAGTGTATCATTTTGCGGATATACCATTTCAGAGACAGGTATAGCAGCTAACAAAGATAAAATAAAAGCAATCACTGAGTTCCCTACACCAGCTAATATCACAGACTTAAGGTCATTCATGGGACTCGTAAATCAACTGGCTGAATTCACTCCAGACATCGCTTCAACCGCACAAGTTCTGCGACCACTTATGAGCCCAAAGAATTCATTTATATGGACATCAGATCATAACGCAGCTTTTCTGAAGACGAAGAAAGCACTTGCAGAACCCCCCATATTGGCGCATTTCGACCATACTCTACCAACGGTGCTACAGACAGACGCATCAAGACTCAACGGTATTGGTTACGCCCTCTTACAAGAACATGCAGGTGTATGGCGTTTGGTCCAATGTGGATCACGTTTTTTGGCAGATGTGGAAAGCAGGTACAGTACAATCGAATTGGAAATGCTTGCAGTAGTGTGGGCCATGAAGAAATGCAAATATTATCTCCTAGGTCTAGCACAATTTAGTCACATAACTGACCATAAACCACTGATTCCACTACTAAACTCATATACTTTGGACTGTATCGAAAATCCAAGACTACAGAGACTACGAGAGAAAATTTCAGGATACGTCTTCACTAGTACATGGCGCAAAGGCAAAGACCTCTGCATACCAGATGCTCTTTCACGTGCCCCAGTGGACACACCTACAGAAGATGACGTAACCCTGGGAAATGAGACAAGTATGTGCATCAGAAGTGCCGTAATACGCAGCATCGCCACTATAAGAAACCTCTCTATCTCTGCAGGACCAGTTACAACTACTCAAGACACTTCATCTAGTGACCCCATCCTGGAAGAAATACGCGTGCAGCACTCATCCACAAAACCTACAAACAGATCGTCGAACAAGTGATAACAGGATTTCCCCCTCAAACAAGGCACTTCCAGAAGATCTATTACCTTACTGGAAAGTACGTGACCAATTATCTTTAGATGGGAACCTCATATTATATGGTGCAAGAATCCTAGTGCCACAAAACCTTTGACGACAGGTTTTGACGAGACTTCATGACAGTCATCGCGGTACTGAAGCAACCAAACGACGAGCAAGACAAACTGTATGGTGGCCAAGTATCAATAATGACATCTCTAATATAGTTCGCACATGTGAGGCATGTCAGGTCATGCTCCCAAGTCAACAAAAAGAATCATACCTCATCAATACTGACACACCCTCCAGACCGTTTGAGTCCGTGTCTGCAGATTTCTTCAGCGTTGCTGGTAGGGC
Source organism: Macrobrachium rosenbergii (assembly GCF_040412425.1). Classification (NCBI taxonomy): domain Eukaryota; kingdom Metazoa; phylum Arthropoda; class Malacostraca; order Decapoda; family Palaemonidae; genus Macrobrachium; species Macrobrachium rosenbergii. Next base: position 7,341,827 of record NC_089764.1, on the reverse strand, counting down.
TTACCTCGTCTATGTTGACAGATACTCAGGATGGCCAGCAGTCGGTCATTGTGGAAATGATACTACAACGTCCAAAACTATTCAACTTTTCAGGACTTTCTTTAGGGATTTGGGTGTACCCATCAGACTCAGAACGGACGGAGGACCCCAGTTCACAAGCCATGACTTCGCCGATTTTCTGAAACGCTGGGGAGTTCACCATGACTTATCCACCCCACATTACCCACAGTCAAATGGACACGCAGAATCTGCTGTGAAGGCGATCAAACACCTCATAACAAAAAGTCTCAAGTAATGGAGATATCAGGAACTGCGAAGCATTTGATCGTGGATTACTAGAACTAAGAAACACACCTAAACCTGATGGTCGGAGCCCAGCACAAATCCTCTCTGGAAAACCCCTTCGTTCATGCATGCCTGCACATGCAAAGTCTTTTGCACCTGAATGGCAGAAGAGAACTATTGATTGTGATCAACAAGCAGCAGAACAATTCAAGAATTCTGTTCACAGATACAACAAACATGCCAAACCTCTACCCCTATTCCTATCGGAGCAACCATTAGGATCCAAGACCCTATTTCAAAACGATGGGACAAAAATTGGTACAGTTATGGTAAAGGAAGGAATCGAGACTACCTGATAAAAACGGCAGCACGAGGAGTACTCTGGCGCATCGCAGATTTCATACCATCCATTACACTTGCCATACAGCATCAGGATGACAGTCCCCTTCAATCCTCTCCAGCATCAGCACAGTCAACCAAAACTATCCATCAACAAGTACGGCGATCACAAAGACTGGCTCATCGTCCATAAAACCTTTATGAACGCCAAGATCGAATCGCAACGGATCGTGATGTTTTATTGTTAACCAAGTATTGCCAATTTGGTAACACATTTAGCATTGTATGTTTAGGCACATGTAAAAATACTCACATGTATTATCATTGCCAGGAGCAGTAGGAATCTGTAATCTTAGTATATATATACATACTACATTCAATATCATCTCTGCTGCTACATAATTAATATCATTGTTAGGATATTAGTAACTGTATCTGGCTACAGTGGTAGGCGGGAAGAGAAGAAGAATAACAACACACGCCGACACAGCTCCTCTCTCTGTATCCTCTTGTATACGTTTAATTTCCTGTTCGAGTACATTACCATTTTAAAGAACCTACCGGTATTCATTCAGTACCTTATACTGGGACTTACACCCAAAGAAGAGTGTCCTAGGTGCTTCATGTTGTGAAAGCTGATTTTTCATTGGCTGGTTCAGGGGATTAAGTTCCCAAGTGAGACTGTCTCAGAGGTAGATGCTTGCAATGATCTTTGCGTGCGGACATTGGAGACTGGGGGGGTTGTGTTGGTCTGTTCTTTTAGTTCAGAGGTGCTACAGGCAGGGCCCTACATGCCACTGTTGGGAGGAGGGAAGTCTCTTGAATGGTGTTAAGACTAGGTCTCTCCTTTCTGATGTGTAGGGCCTCCAGGAGATGAAGGCGGCAGTGGTCTGCTGCCTTATCTATAATTCTGATGTTAGGAATTATATCCTTTCATGTTATTCGTATATTGTGGGTGTTCTTCACATGGTTACAGATGGCACCTTCCTGAGCGTGGCAGGAGATCCTCTTGGAAAATCTCATCATGGTCATACTAAGGTAGGCACCAAGGCATTCCTGAACAGGGCATTTCTACTAGTAGACCACGTTGGTTCTCATCAGAGCATCCTGCACCGTGGTGGCTGGGTTATTTTTCATGATCAGGCCACTAGTCTTTTTGCTTTTGCAATAAATTACCAGTTTAACCTTTTTTCCTGAGTCTGTAGTGAAGACGTTTCCTTCTATGATATTACGAAGGGCACGCTCATCCTCTTGGTATTTCCTTTGGAACACTCCCTTGTAAAAGAGAGTGTCGCCTTCAAGGGAGGTGGGGCGAGTCTCCTGTTGGTACCATTTATCAATGATTCTATGTATGCTTCTCGTGATGTCCAGGTTAGTATGCCCATTGTTAATTAAAACCTGGGCAACATGCTCTAATTTGGTGTGAGTGTCCTTCCAAGAAGAACAGCGTGAGAGAGCTCTCCTGATGAAGGTGCTGATCACAGTGCGTTGTACCTCACTGGGCACTCACTCTCATCAGTTGTGCATTGTATTTTTACGAAGCTGATGGTCTTTTCCTCTGGCCCATATATTATCAGATATTTTATTAGCCATGTGTGTGGTATCATGCCAAAGGCTTTCTTGTAGTCAATCCATGCCATGTGTAGGTTGGTTCTCCTTTTCTTACTATTCTTCATTATCATTTTGTCTATGAGAAGCTGGTCTTTTGTGCCCCGTACACTTCGTTCTGCGGCCTTTTTGTTGGTGGGGGATGGTGTTTGTATCCTCTAGGTAGTTGTATAGCCTTTCACTGATGATACAAACCGCCCAGTCTCCAACGTCTGCAAGCGAAGATCAGTGCGGGCATCTACCTCTGAGAGACAGTCACGCTCAGGAACTTAATCCCCTGAACCAGCCAATGAAAGATCAGCTTTCACAACACGAAACACCTGGGATGCTATAAATACTGTTTAAATCTCCCATTCCATCCAGAACAAGCCCACCTTTCCCTAAGAATAAACCGATGATACAGTTGGAAACGCTGGAATTCCTTTACGACCTTAGAAACAGATGAAGGAGATTCTCACACTTAATTTGCGAGTCCCAGAAACTCTACAGCAATCACACTCCAATTTTAACTTCATATGATGACATGATATGAAAATTAACCAACGAAAAAACCATTTCCTTACCCAGACTTTGGACATCGGCCAGTTATTAGCAAATATCAGCCCTGATGAGAAGAAAATAATAAGAAGAACTGAAAAGATCATATATAAAATGAATTTCACCGATGCTGCCGTTTTCTTTAACAAGACTTGTTTGGAAGAGGGTCTGATATATTCATGTATAATTATTATTATTATTATTATTATTATTATTATTATTATTATTATTATTATTATTATTATTATTATTATTATTATTATTCAGAAGATAAACCCTATACATATGGTACAAGCAAGAAGGGGCCATTTACTCGATATTCAAGCTTCCAAAGAATATGATGTTCATTTCAAAGAAGTAAGAAAAGTATACCTTAGTTTAACCAGACCACTGAGCTGATTAACAGCTCTCCTAGGACTGGCCAGAAGGATTAGATTTATTTTACGTGGCTAAGAACCAACTGGTTACCTAGCAACGGGACCTATAGCTTATCGTGGAATCCAAACCACATTATAACGAAAAATTAATTTCTATCACCAGAAGTAAATTTATCTAATTCTTCATTGGCCGGTCGGAGAATCGAACGCGGACCCAGCAGTGTGCTAGCCGAGAACGATACTATCCCGTCCAATGAGGAACTAGAAGTAAGAGAAGGTAATAGGAAATACAGAAAGAAGGGATCAGTTATCAAAAGGAAGGAGGAGACTTGACACTTATATACATCATTTTCTACTTAAAATGACCCAAAAATGAGATGAAGGCCTTCGAGGAATATTATCTTTCTGAGTTTTCGAGAATTGTTTATAAGGAAGTTTTAGTCTCTCTCTCTCTCTCTCTCTCTCTCTCTCTCTCTCTCTCTCTCGTACCGTTATCATAAATTTAAACGAATATCACCCAGCGACGAAACAATACCCGACCTAATGGGAAAATAGAATTAAAGTATAAAATAAGAAGAAACACTTACAACTAAAAGAGGCTTACAATCAGAGTCTGAATCCTTTTGGCAATTATTATTATTATTTAAAATCTATTACTACATGAATTTACTTAAAGGAGAAGATCGGAACATCTTGTTATATGAAACTAAGGTAACAGATCACAAATAAAGATTACATTAGGGTAATACTGCATATGACCTACGGATCTGAAAGCATATATTTAATCCAGATTTCAAAGAATCTTTTGTTAAATGTTTTGTAAAATGTCAAACTTTGCTGTGTGTTTTTCCCTGAATTATCTAGATTACTAGTAATCACTTATGAATCTGCTTATAGAGAGAACCTTCTAGAATCTAGAGCAAATTACATAAGTATACTGTCCGTTATGGATTTTTTTTTTTGCAAATCTGCTAGCATTTAACACACTATAATTATAATTAAATTATAATTTTACTAAATTCGAAGTATATGTATTATTTTATGCAGATTACCATGAACACTGCAGTTATTCAAATAATGTTCATAAATATAATACTGGGTTGTACTTGTTAAACAATGAATGATTGGCGTTACTTCAAAATTTATCACTGATAAATATGTCATGAAATAATGGGTACCTTCATCAATAAAGTATGTTCCTAAGTAAATCGGAATGTGCGTGTAATTCAGTAATAGTGACTTAATGAGTAAATATCTCTAGGAATTGTAGATGTGTATAATGATTTCATACGGATATTTAAATTTTTGTGGGAGAAATTATAAGTGTTAATGCATGCATTTTTAAAGTTCTTATGTAAATGTTAATGTGAATGAAAGTTTGTGGCCTTTTGGGTATTACATATTAAAAGACCGAGGGAAACAGATCAAGAAATAAAAAAAAAAATGGAAAATTATTTTATTAGCAAGAAGAAACTTCCTTACCACAAGGAAAACTTATTAGATATTGTCCAAAAATTACTTACGATTCTATGCAATTTTTGTATTTTCACATCTGGAAATAAGATTTCAACGTTTATGGAGCACGAATGACGGTTTATAAACAACAGTTGGAGAGTACTTAAGGCTATACGTTTTATTTCACTCACTGCAGTTAAATCTTTTCCGGTAACCAAACTTTTAATTATAAGCGGGAACAGATTTTATCATCGTCAACCTCAACTGTCAAATACTCCTATTTGATGTGGATTGTCTCTTAACTGTGCAAAATAAGTGGAAACACTTATTTCCGTTGATTTACTTGCTCAAAGGAATTAGTTTTAAGTAAAGTTCAAAAATAAAAACTTGGGAGATACGACATATGAGCGCAAAACAACGTTGCTAAAGAGTTTTCCTGTTCTGACGGTTTTTCGTACCATCTGACATAAGAGACGCATCACATATGAATTGTATATCTTGTTGTAGTCCTATTAATGCGAGAAATACTGTAGCAGCAAAAAAGTCTTAACAAACACATTTCCATTTACTAACACAGAACGCGTCCGTGATGTTCCTCTCTTTGACACACACACACACACACACTCTTTGTACATATAAATACACATACGCGGATGTATATATATATATATATATATATATATATATATATATATATATATATATATATATATATATATATATATATGTGTGTGTGTGTGTGTGTGTGTGTATGTGTGTGTGTATGCAGACATTTAGAGACATATGAAATGTAATCTACAATGTATAGCTAGGTTGTTAAAAAAATCACCATCACATTAACTGCAAGACCACTTATGTTATACTGTAGAACATTGCAACCATCCGTTACGCATTGCACCATCCGTTATTATTGTGGACTCTCAAGGGTCTTCCGTTTTTAATGTCTACACTGGCGACAGCGGTTCGGCAGGTCCAAGCATGATTGGTGTCAAGGATCAATTTCGCAGTATTTTCAGTTTTTGTTTTACTTTTTTTATCTTCTTATTTTAGCTTTAACAAGAACGAGAAAGGGTAAAGTTTTATTAATCTTATCTGTATTATATTTTAAAATAAATAACTTTTCTTATTTACTTTAATGACAAATGCAGTTACCGAGATAGTGGCATGACGTAGAAAACATTGTTTAAGTCTTTTGTTTAAGTATGACACCATATTCACCATTAATGTTGGGTGTTACATTTTTAATGTGCTGCTACACGTCAATGTTTCGTAAATATGTCATTCAACATTAATAAGAACTTTAAAGTCATTTCAATCGCCTTTTCATCTATGCTGACGATTGTGTCTTATATAAGCAACAGTCCTTAAAACAATCGTGTCAGAGTCCTCAAACAATCCAATTCACTATGATAATTTTCCATTCGTTAACCTACTTTCCTTGCTTCCCCTGTTACATTGCTAACACTCTTTCATTTTTCCATCTTCCATTACTTTTGATGACCAGATGCAAATCAACCGCTTCTACATCTTCACCCACCATACCGCCATTGATTTCATCTCTCCAAACTGATTTTACAACAGCTTCGATACCCTCATTCAAACTGATTCATTCTGTCAAACTCCTTTCTCAATAATTGTTATGTGTATTCTCGCAAATGCATTCGAACCGTTTACTAGTTTCTTTGTTAATCTTAATCAACACTGAGGAGTATGTAAACATTAGCCACTGCACACAGCATTCGTAACCGTTCCTTAATTTTAAAGTTTTGCAGCAACTGTTTTTTCACTGAGTTTTCTAATCACACCTTCAGTGAGGTTAATGATACGTTTATGAAATATATCACATCCTGTTCGTAGACCCAGTGTCAAACCAATAATCTATTACACTATTATCCATAAACTTTCAACAGATCCATATATATATATATATATATATATATATATATATATATATATATATATATATATATATATATATATATATATATATATATATATATATATATATATATACTGTACACACACACAGACACACACACACACATACACACACACACACACACACACACACACACACACATATATATATATATATATATATATATATATATATATATATATATATATATATATATATATATATATATATATATATATATATATATATATATATATATATATATATATATATATATATATATATATATATATATATATATATATATATATATATATATATATATATATATATATATATATATATATATATATATATATATATATATATATATATATATATATATATATATATATATATATATATATATATATATATATATATATATATATATATATATATATATATATATATATATATATATATATATATATATATATATATATATATATATATATATATATATATATATATATATATTTATATATATATATATATATATATATATATATATATATATATATATATATATATATATATATATATATATATATATATATATATATATATATATATATATATATATATATATATATATATATATATATATATATATATATATATATATATATATATATATATATATATATATATATATATATATATATATATACACACATACACATATATATACACATATATATATATATATATATATATATATATATATATATATATATATATATATATATATATATATATATATATATATATATATATATATATATAGTATATAATATATGTGCGTGCATTTATATATTATAAGGCTGTAATACTTTTAAACCCCTTGTCTTAAGATCAGAGAGGTTAAAAGCACCTTTAGCTTTGGTAAGTACTTCGATGTACTTATCCGAAACTAAAATCACAACACAATATTTTCCTTGAAAATATATCCTCTCAGTCGCGGGTTCCCTCATGTACAAAATTTCGAAATCGGTTGCGTGTATCTTCTCTCTCTCTCTCTCTCTCTCTCTCTCTCTCTCTCTCTCTCTCTCTCTCTCTCTCTCTCTCTCTCTTCTCTCTCTCTGTTTGCTCGTCTTTTATACTAAAAAAAATTGAATGTATTTGTATAAAATTCTGCTTTGCAATTATTCCCTTACACAATATATGACAATCAAATCTTTATATGGGTTTTCTTAGTATGAATATATTAATATAATAGCCATTTTAAAATATTTGTCCATAATTCCCATTCTCCTTTGGTCTTGAAAAACATCCTCATTGTGAACTATGATGAACAAATGATTACGGATTTATAGACAAAGAAAAAAAACTTTTCATAAGCGTCACGAAGGTATCAACATTCAGAAAATAACGCCCCGCCCTTTTCACTTGCAATGGCAATTGGTAATATACAATTCTCAAAGACGGTATGTCTTCGAAATTGATGCTTACAGGGGATCAGAAAACAATCAAGATAAAACATAAAAAAAAGACATTCTAGAATCATAAGCAAACACCTTTGTTAAAACAGTTTGATAGTGGCATACTGAAAAGAGATGTAAAGGAGGCACACGCCATATCCAGCTTTGGAAAAAGGTACTGAGCATTTCACAGGTTACATTCAGTGATAAAGAGAAAATGTGAAAATAAGACTGTAAAACAGTGTAGAACCATTACCTTCCCTTTTGATGTAACAAGACCGAGAGCCTCACAAAAGTCTCGAAAAATACACCAATTGTATCAAAGAATAATAAGGTAACAAATAGGCTTACAACAGCTTGATTTTTTATCTTAATTTTCATATCCAAAAGGCTGAAAGTGTCAAGAATTGCAGTAAGAATGAAATAAGGCTGAAAGCTCCGGAAGACATTGAAAGGCTTGATTTAATGAAATTTAGGCTGTCCCGCCAAACGCTGAATGGCATTTTCGGCCATTCAGCGCCTGTGACAATAAAAAATGAGGTAGAGTGGTTGGACAGCCAGATAAAGCGACCCAGAAAATGAAGATGAAGTACAGGGTTCAAAAGATGGAACTGGAAAACCCCCACCCCCATTGCACTAAGGAGCCATAGAAACATTTAACAGCATGACTGAAGAGGATGCGGGAATAGAAGTAAGTTAAAAGGATAAAAAGTGGATGCAGCTAAGGGCCGAAGGGACGTTGCAAATATCCTTTAGTAATGACTACAATACACAATGTGAGGTGCACTTAGGGTATTGCTCACCGACAGAGAGGTATTGGTGGGCACAGGTAAGAATACTGGATGAATCCCGGAAATTATGTAGATAGACATCCTCCTGGAAACAATTAGGGGTCAAGTATCAACCCTTAACGCTACGCTGAATGGGCTGAGATGGAGCGCAGCAAAATGATGCTCGGGGGTATGCGGTGAGGTACAAATGCAATGGAGTGAGAGAGTATGATGAAATACAACTAATGACTAATTTTAAAAAACCATTTCATTTATGAAGCTCAGATGAGGAGCAACTTATATTCAAAACTAGGATGAGCACGTAAGGAATGCCGAATTCTTTCTGACGAAAAACATCCGGCTTTCTCTCTTTAAATAAATCAACTATCATACATTTATTTTCTCCTGCACCCCATCCACACGCATATTCAAAACCTTAGCACCTAGCATTCGGAATTTGATTTTCTCTGTGGCTTAGCGCGAGATCATTAAAGGCTACTAGGCGGCCCACATCATGTTGCGGCAATTCGGTGCCTCATTACCCCAAGAGCGGCGAAAATGCCATCATTTTCCATTTCCATCATGGCACAGACGTGAGAGCATGGTTGTTATTTGCCTTCGGGGATGAGGATCTTCCGCAATTCAAGGCATTTCTTCCCATGAAGGACTTCGCGTCCTTTCAATAGGCACTCCTCGGCCTTGGATTACGTTCGATATGTGTCATTAACCACTGGCTCTTCTCCTGACAGATTTTATCTGAGTTGTATGCTTATTGATGTGTAGACGGGCACACAGATCTAGATACAGAAGTATAGCTACATCTATAGCTATAGCTATATATACAGTATATATATATTTTGAACCTTGTACTTCATCTTCATTTTCTGTGTCGCTTTACCTGGCTGTCCAACCACTCTACCTCATTTTTATTGTCTCAGGCTCTGAATGGCCGAAAATGCCATTTTGTGTTTGTCAGGACAGCCTAAACTTCATAAAACCAAGCCCTTCAATATCTTCCGGAGCTTTCTGCCTTATTTCATTCTTACTGCAATTCTTGACATTTTCAGCCTTTTGGATACGAAAATTAAGATAAAAAATCAAGCTGTTGTAAGCCTATTTGTCACCCTACTATTCTTTGATACAATTAGTGTATTTTTCGAGACTCTTTGTGAGGCTCTAGACCTAATTACATCAAAAGGGATGGTAATGGTTCTACACTATTTTACAATCTTATTTTCACATTCTTCTCTTTATCACTGAATGTAAACTGAAATGCATAGTACCTTTTTCCAACGCTGGATATGGCGTGTACCTCCTTTACATCTCATAAAGAGCTGTTGCCATTGCATATCACCATAAATTAATTTGAGTTATTCATGTTCGCAAATTATATTTTATAGCGTTGAAAATGCGAATTGGAATTCGTCACGAAACGTCGGCATTGAAAATCAACTGTTAAAGGAAGATGATGCCTTTCCTTATACATATATATATATATATATATATATATATATATATATATATATATATATATATATATATATATATATATATATATATATATATATATATATATATATATATATATATATATATATATATATATATATATATATATCACACATTACCACAGGTGAAAAATAAGAAACGGGGTGTAGGTCCTGACCGGTTTCGACTTTATTTCCAAGCCATTGACGAAGGACTGATACAGAGTGTGAGAAGTCACAAATATATATACTACAAGAACAGTACTGACGAACATACACAACCGTTAGAGACTCCATATCCCCACTCAGGCCGGTGTCGAGGTAGGAGTGGCCTTTAAAACTCATTTGGCTAAAAATCACAATAGACTCTCAGGGGACATTGCTGATAAACAGACCATACCCCACCTCAGATCCACACCTGACAGGTGTCATGGGGCGGAGTTTGGAAACTCATTAACATTACTACCCTCGTACTGTGTTTACAAATATGATAATCCTATTTTCATACATCTCTACTGCCTACCTTAAAGTTTAAACAATTTACAAATTTCTTTTGATATTAAAGGATCAAGTTTATACATCCCTTGACTGATATTCATATTATGGTTGTAACTTTCTTTTATAAAGCTAGATTCAATGATGTTCCTTTCCAGTCCATTATTAGAATATACAATCCTTTTGCCCCTTCCCAGTTGATAGCATGATTGTTCTCACTAACATGTACAAATATACCACTGTTCCCTTGTGCATATCTCACACATTTCTTATGTTGTTCAATTCTTTTTCCAGTGCTTTCCTGGTTTGGCCAATATAAAAGTTGTCACAAGATTTACACGGAATTTTATATACACACCCTTTAGTATTGTCTGGGAGTTCTTGATAAGTACATTTTTCATTGTTGCATTGTTCTTAAATGCGACATTAACATAAAATTCTTAAGAAGATGAGGATATCCTTCATATTATTATTATAAGGCAAAACAAGTAAATTTTTTGTGTTGTAAGGTTCTTTCTGGTTTTGATACATAGTCTTTTTGCCGCTTCAAATGCACTGTTTAATACACTATCAGGATATTTCAATTTTTTGCCTGCATTCCTAATCTTATCTATTTCATCATCAATATATTCAGGGCTACATACCCGTAATGCTCTTAAAAACATAGATGAAAACACTGACTTTTAACCTTATTGCTTTGTCCAGAATAGAAATGCACATACGAAGAAATATTAGTGGGTTTTCTATACACACTATATTTAAACCCACTACTATTTCTTCGTATGAGGACATCCAAAAACGGTAAGCACCCATCATTTTCCATTTCCATCGTGAATTTAATTGATGGTATTAATTGATTTAACTTGGCAAAAAGTTCTTTACATCTTGGTTCCCTGGCCATACACAAATTATGTCGTCAACATACCTAAACCATGTTACATTACGTGGGATTATGTTGTTTAATATCTTCTTTTCAAAAAATTCCATATATAAGTTACTTAACACTGGGGATAGAGGGTTTTCCATTGCCATACCAAAATTTTGTGAGTAAAATTTACCATTAAATTCAAATTTACAATCTTTTACACATAATTTAATCAGTTCAATTAAAGTACTTTTAGGAAATGGGATATCCAGCTGTGTGTTCTCTAACAATTCAGGACCTACACCCCGTTTCTTATTTTTCACTTGTGGTAATGTGTGATAAATGAATCACGTACAAAAGTGATAATAATATATATATATATATATATATATATATATATATATATATATATATATATATATATATATATATATATATATATATATATATATATATATATATATATATATATATATATATATATATATATATATATATATACATATATATATACATATATATATATATATATATATATATATATATATATATATATATATATATATATATATATATATATATATATATATATATATATATATATATATATATATATATATATATATATATATATATATATATATATATATATATATATATATATATATATATATATATATATATATATATATATATATATATATATATATATATATATATATATATATATATATATATATATATATATATATATATATATATATATATATATATATATATATATATATATATATATATATATATATATATATATATATATATATATATATATATATATATATATATATATATATATATATATATATATATATATATATATATATATATATATATATATATATATATATATATATATATATATATATATATATATATATATATATATATATATATATAGGCATCATCATCCTTTAACAGTTTATTTTCAATGTCGACGTTTCGCAACGAATTCCAATTCTCATTTTCAACGCTATAAAATATAATTTGCGAGCATTAATAACTAAAATTAATTTATGGTGATATGCAATGGCAACAGCTCTTTATGAAGTCAAAACATTTAAAACTAGACAACAAATTCAAAGACAAACCCATTATAAGTAAAAGGAGTTCACTAAAATCGTGAAACAACTTACCTATATGAAAGAAAGAGCAAGACTAACATAAATAAATAAAAACAGACTGAGGAAAACCAGTTGCACAAACTAGGCTATAAACAAAATTACAGAAGACGATTGAGTGTTTAATGACGGTACAGTCTTTTTGATAATCATTGATTCTAAGGTGGTTAAGTCGCTGTTGTTCTGCACTTGGCAAAAGATGGAAAAATCTTTGCTGTCAATATAAGTTTTACATAATTTTGAATGGTTACTTATATTTGATTGTTCAGGATTAGATCACCTGCTACCTGTTCTATGACTTATGCCCATGTGGGAATCTGTGCGGACATTTAACAGCCTCCTCGTGCATCCCCCGTAAGTCCCGTGATCACATCTCGGGCAAGCGCACTTGTATACGACGCTGGACGAAAGCACAGGACTGAGTCGATCTTTGACTCTGACCAGAGAACCTATTGTTAAGGGATTTTTTGGGATAATTTTCAGATTCAAAGCAGAAAAACTCTTTTAAATAATGCATGATAATATTTTCTCTTGAAAATATTATCATGCATGAAATGGAAACTTGCATACATCTTCAGTTTCGGCACAGTAGATACAGGTGTTGATTGACTCAATCAACACCTGTATTTCCTATGCCGAACAACAACGACTTAATCATCTTAGAATCCATAATTATCAAAAAGACTGCACAGTCGTTAAACACTCAATCGTCTTCTGTAAAATTTTTTTATAGCCTACTTTGGGCAACTGGTTTTCCTCACTTCGTTTTTATTTATTTATGTTAGTCTTGCTCTTTCTTTCATATAGGTTTCAAGATTTTAGTGAACTCCTTTTACTTATAATGGGTTTGTCTTTGAATGTGTTGTCTAGTTTTAAATGTTTTGACTTCATAAAGAGCTGTTGCCATTGCATATCACCATAAATTAATTTTAGTTATTAATGTTCGGAAATTATATTTTATAACGTTGAAAATGCGAATTGGAATTCGTCGCGAAGCGTCGGCATTGAAAATAAATTGTTAAAGGATAAGGATGCCTCTCCCTATTACCGCCTTCATGATGTATACTTGAGCCTCAGCTCCGCCTTTATGTGTGATTATATATATATATATATATATATATATATATATATATATATATATATATATATATATATATATATATATATATATATATATATATATATATATATATATATATATATATATATATATATATATATATATATATATATCCATTCTTGAATAACTGACACATGAAAGTTACTGGCTTCTAATATATTTTTCGGTCTTTATGAATTAGAGTCAAATTGTGCATGGGTTCATATGGTTCACTGCCAAAAAGTATAGTAATCTTTCATCGGCATTTTTCTAATTCTTTGAAGCGAAATTTGTGCACATCTACAGTTACATTTCTGCATTCAAGTATATACTGAAGCGGACTTACCACTTTGTCGTGGTACAAAAGCTGAAAATAAAATATATAATTGAATAGAGGAAAGTAGGGCAACTCACTAGGTTTCCACCCGAAAGTATAGCTTTGATGGTGGGTAATTTGAAAATCGTTAACAATGTATACGAACGGCATCCGTTAGACTTTCTGAGGGGGAACCTTATGTCTTCTTAACCCTGTTTATAATACGACTTTATCCTCATGTTATGGACTTCTAAGAGGAGTAACTCTATTGATATCATTTTACGTGTCCTTTGTTATATACTACATTAAGCACACACACACGCTCACACACACACACACACACATAAATATAATAATTGCTCCTCTTAGAAGTCCATGATATGAAGATAAAGTCGTATTATAAAAAGGGTTAAGAAGGCAAGTGTTCCTTCTCAGAAAGTCTTTAACGGATGCCTTTACACGCACACACACATACACACACACAATATATATATATATATATATATATATATATATATATATATATATATATATATATATATATATATATATATATATATATACATATATATATATATATATTTATTTTTAATATAACTTTATTCTCTCAATGTATCTGTATATATATATATATATACTGTATTTCAATAATGCAAATATTTTTTATATATAATAGTATTCATTTGTTAGTTATATACTGTAATATAGTATATATAATTTGTTATATATTTTCCTCGGAACCAACAGCTAAAACAGTATCTATGGCATATGTATTTAACCAAACGCTCTCCTCTGTCCATTATATCCTCGACATACATTATTTAACGCTTTTTATATATGACATTTAATATATACTATTCATATTATAATTTGATAAATTTTATATATATATCATATCCATCAGTAATATAGCATTTTTATCTGGAATATCGGTATATTATATATATCGATCTGGTGCTTATCGTCACATATGTACATATAAATTTTTTTAATGATAACTTTATTCTCTCAATGCCTCTCCCAATTCTTGATTTTTGGAGACTGCTCCGCCCTTTTTAAAACATGCTTGCCTTCATTTGTTAGTTATTACTGCTTGTCCCATGAAGTTTTCCCTTCATCTTTTCGGAACCAACTTTTGAAAATATTTATCATAATTTCAAGATAATGTATTTAACCAAACTGATACACACACACACACTCGACATACATTATTTAACGCTTTTGGTGACATTTTATATATATATATTATATATAATTTGATAAATTTTCGATATATTCAGTCCATCAGTAACTAGCATTTTTCTCTGGAACATCGGTCATTAAAAGTCGATCTGGTGCTTCATCGTCATGGCGCCCAAATCTTCTAAATGCG
Source organism: Macrobrachium rosenbergii (assembly GCF_040412425.1). Lineage (NCBI taxonomy): Eukaryota > Metazoa > Arthropoda > Malacostraca > Decapoda > Palaemonidae > Macrobrachium > Macrobrachium rosenbergii. The sequence goes on along the minus strand of NC_089764.1, from coordinate 7,326,263 downwards.
CCAGTCACTAACCGCCTCTCCCCAATTCTTGATTTTGGAGACTGCTCTGAACTCTGCAACATGCTTGCCTTTATTTTCTATTGGCATTATACTTGTCTGTTTTCCCTTCATTTTTTTCCTACAGCTTTATCTCTTTATTTGTCATAATTTCCAAGATAATTTGGCTACCCACTTGAGTTTATGGCTTATTGAATCTGGTCATAAAAGTTTGTAACCAAAGACTTATAGAAGGAAGGAAAGAAAATATATTATATAAGAAATGATATATATATTCAAACAACAAAACAAGTCCAGACATAAACAAGTCTCTACATTGACTAAACATAACAGCATAAAACCAAAAACAAAACAAATGCTCCCCATGATACAGCATGTGCCTGAAGCTTTGTATACGAAAAAATAAACAAGTAAAAAATGCGCAGAAGTTTCTTCGGTGCAATCAAGTTTTCTGTACAGCGTATAATGCTGTATGAAACTCTCAGTCACGGCCAATGAAACTCTAAGCCGTGACCCAAGGTACTTTCAGCCACGGCCCGGTGGTGTCCTGTGTTGTTGGCACCTATATCAGTGCCGGACGTGATCATGGCTAACTTTAATCTTAAATAAAATTAATACTACTGAGGCTAGAGGGCTGCAGTTTGGTATGTTTGATGATTGGAGGGTGGATGATCAACATACCAATTTGCAGTCATCTAGATTAGTAGTTTTTAAGATCTGAATGGGGATAGAAAAAGTGCGGACGGACAGACAAATAGCCACCTCAATATTTTCTTTTACAGAAAACTAAAAAAAAAAAAAATAAATAAATAAATAAATAAAACAGGGGTCGAATTTTCGAACTGAAACTACATTGAATAACCACGCGAGACCCTTTGGACGGGATGTTTTTGTAGCTTTCATTTTCTGAAAACAAATGTGGGGGATTTTTTGAATTTTTCCGATATCATTTTTCTCTTATTATTCCCCTGCCATGTTTCTCCAGTTATGTTTCTCCCTGTTATATACGTTCAAGGACAAGTTTCAGTAGCTCCACTGGATCATCATTCCAAGAATGCTTGCTAAACTGCTATAAGAGTTTGTTATGAAAATACCTGCCTAAAGAAAGGGCGCAAGTACGAAACTCTTTGTGAATGGCAGCGGGGAACATGTAAAAATTCCTACATATTCATTGCAGTCAGAGACCAATTTAGCAACAATGTTCACGTATTTTTTTTAATCTTTCCTTTTTTTTTATCTCTACAAGTTCTCTTCCAGGAAAAGATGATTGCAATATTGTTCATGAAATTTTTCCAGTAGATCGTTTATACGTCAAAATTCTTTAAAAATTAACTCATATTTTATCATTCTGTTTGTTTTCAATTATGTTTTTCGGAAGAGACATATGTCGTTCACACCTACATGCAAATTCTAAAATCGAAACGAAAGCTAGAGGGAAACAGTTCAACACACTCCACTTCCA
>NC_089764.1:7307304-7322304 GCF_040412425.1 Macrobrachium rosenbergii | reverse complement strand
TAGGGTCCCTCTGAAATGAGAGATATGCACATTATACGCCAGTACTGAAAATAGACAAAAGAATAATGAATTCGAAGCTGCACTGAGGGTGCCAAAGGATTTCGATGGAGTAATAAAGAATTAATACTGCCGATGCAAGAGGCGCACGGATATTAGACAAGGGATTCGTTGATTAATGGTGCTCACTTCAAATAAATGTTACAAGGACAAAGCGTGACTGAATGGCGGTCTTCCAGGGCACATTACCGTAAGACAGGTGTGGTTCCAACGTAGAAAAGTGGTCCGTGGATGACTTGCGATTTTCGAGGGCGAGTTCTTCCACGTGTTAGGATGCAAGGGAACGGCGATGGGGACTTCTCGAAGAAGGGCAACGTGCGGGAATTTCACGAAGGGCCGGGCGATTCTTGAGGGGCATCCGGCAGGTCAACGGTAAAGCGAGCACGTGGCTTGCGGTCGAAGGGCACGAGGAGAAAGTATACTTTGGAAAGGGCCACGTGGTTAGCTAAGGACACTGCCAAGGGCAGGTGGCTTGGTCCTTCTTCACTCCCTGACTTCCACCCCACGTGTGTGAGACAGAGGCCTTGTGTGTTCTGCTTTTATCTCCTCCTATGGGGCAGGGGCACTTCCAACATATGGGGGTGTTGAATCATCTTCCAGCTGATGCCCGCAGGGGAGTTTTGCCTGTAAGAAAACCCACCAGACAGAGATCACTTTTGCCTTGAAGAAAGATCTGTTTGGAAAGGAGTGGCTCTTAATCTTTTAAACCCTTGTATTCTGACCGTGCTAAGTCGATAGACAGATGGTCTATCGATCGGGTGGCTGGCAGTAAATGAAACAACAACACAAACAACAACAAAAAGGGGGGGAGGCCATTTGTAGCGAATTCTTGCTAATCATAATATATATATATATATATATATATATATATATATATATATATATATATATATATATATATATATATATATATATATATATATATATATATATATATATATATATATATATATATATATATATATATATAATCTCGGAATTACTTGGAAATCTTAGCTTAATGATAAATAATATTGCCAAGACCAGGAAGAACATTCTTTATTGTACAAAAGTATAAAACCTCATCATCAGGCTAGGAAAAAACCGACAAAGGATGAGAATTACAATAAAATAGCAAAAATACTAAGAATATATAAAATGAACAAGTAAATACAAACTAAAAGGGTGAGACGTAAAATAACGAAAAATGGCCATAAAAATATGAAAAATAAAATAAATGAAATGTAAACAAGCTATAAAATATTTAACGACCTAATTGAGTACCTATATGTGTTGTGTGTTGTTCAATTTTCCTTCATCTTTTTAATAGTCAGCGACTCTGAAATTAAAAGGTCCAGTCTATTTTCGGTACTGTCTTTTTGTTCAAATAGACTGGACCTTTTAATTTCAGAGTCGCTGACTATTAAAAGATGAACAAATTTCTTTTAGGGTCTGGTATTCAACTAGCTATCGTAATTTTATAGGTTCAATTAGGTCGTTAAATATTTTTTTTTTATATTTTTATTCACTTTGTTTTTTATTTTTATGTTTGTTTTTGTTATTTTCACCCTTTTTAGTGTATTTACTTGTTCATTTTATATATTTCATTTAGTATTTTGCTGAATTTTATATGACAATTCATTTTATAATTTTATTGATTCTCATCCTTGTCGGTTTTTTAGCCTGATGATGAGGTTTTATACCTCAGCTTGTACAACAAAGAATGTTATATCTATAATATTATATTATATATATATATATATATATATATATATATATATATATATATATATATATATGTGTGTGTGTGTGTGTGTGTGTGTGTGTGTGTGTGTGTGTGTTGTAGGAAGTCAAATTATATTAGTGACCCAGTGTCATAAGCAAAGAAATTTGGAATACATCCGCTTCTACAGGGAGTTGCCCTGGATGAGATGCAGGTCATAATGGCGACCTCTCAGACTAAGCATCAGAAGTTAGGGAAGGAAGTAAGGACAAATGAAAGGCTTATCAAAAGATACATTTGACCCAAGTAGGTTTTTTATTTATTTTGCATATGTTATTGCCTTTTTAATGGATTCTTAGATATAAGATATTAGGTTCCGAAAACATTGAAAGGAACATTATACTTCTATTTACCTAAATGCTTGCTGTTTCCATCCTTTCCAGTATTAATATTAGACTGGAAGACTCAAAATTCCATCAAAGGCATTGTTAAGTATTATTAGATTTCGAACATCTGGAAAAGGAAATTAACTTCTTGCGACTTTAATCATACCAATAACAACTGTGTAATATAAGCTAATCTAAACCAAATTTAACTCAGGGTGGTGTAAGCTAAATTCAGTACAAATAATCTTTTTTTAAAGCATTGGAGCTTTGTTCTATATATTCTCCACTATTAACTTGTCAGTTGATACACTGTCTCTTAAAATTACAACCTATGTAAGTCACTCCTTGCTACACAAAGAAAATATCCATTCACCATTGACCTTGTCAAATTGTTGTTTACTGAATTAATTTAAATGATACTATGAAAAACTTTTCAAGGTTAATCTACTCTTGTTAGTATACATGACGCTGCTCCCTCAAGGATTTACGATGCAAATTAAAGTACATGACTGATAGGTCTTTTTTAAAAATTGCTTTAATATTTTAACAGGTATTAAGAGCTTGGTATTTCGTGGTTAAGCTCTCTTAAGCTCTCCCGGTAATTTGAAATGAATGACTAGTTGAAATGTGGCGCTCCCTCTTAATTGGTCGGTTTCTTAAAAGGCCTAAACTTTTCTAAGGAAAATTCAGCTCGATTTTTAAAAGTAAGTTGGTTCTGGTTACTGTAGTTACAGGTATCAAAACTGTTCTTGATGACATCATAATCAAATTCGCCTACCAAGCTGCTAATCATTGCAGGTTTGACGGCATTTATTCCAAATTTTTGCAAAACACATCAACAGGTCATGGAGTTCTAAGACAAATCAAATCTACGAAGGAGATCTCCTTGTGTTAATGCCGTCTACTTCAAGCACAAACTACCTGACATTCTCTTCTCTTCCTATTCGTAACTCAGCGAGTTACATTTATAGCTTGAATTTCTGTCTTTCTTTCCTCTTATTTCTATTTAGTTTGTCCTGTGTTTTTGTTGACAGCTCTCTCTCTCTCTCTCTCTCTCTCTCTCTCTCTCTCTCTCTCTCTCTCTCTCTCTCTCTCTCTCTCTCTCTGTTTTCCTTCTATAAAAGTCTATGCTTCTACCTAAATCCTGATTTTTGTTCCATTTGAATTTCTATTTTTGTTCTTATGGTTTTAATCTATAGCTCTATTTCTTTTGAATTCTTGTCCCATTTTTTCCTCTTATTTTCTTTAATATAAAATTCCAAAGTTCCCACATACTGTAAATACAACTTAGAAAATACAAGTTAGACTTATTCACCAAAACATATAACTTCGTAATATCCCTTTAAACTGGGTCTTCTTCTATGCAGCAAGAATACAAAGCAGCAAATTTATTTATTTTTTTTTGTCAGCATCAATGACCACAAATTATATCTACCAACAAGTACAAAAAGTTCATTTCTTTATCATGACAGAATACATTTGGGGAGAGGGGTCACCAGACAGCTTTTTACACTGATACTTTGGCTTCAAGAGACCACTGCTGACATGTAAGATCCAAAGAGTAGCCTATAATCATGACACATAAACGAAATACAAGGTATATCTAAAATATATATACACACACTGAGGTTCAAAATGAGACACGGTAATAGCGATGAATCAGTTAATGGAAGTGGTGGCTGTGCGTTCCTCTTCTCTTGCCCCCACCCCCAACCAAACGGTAATAGGATGAATCAGTTAAAAAGTGGTATCGTTCGTCTTCTCAGTACATGACCCCCACCAAAAAGAGGAAAACATTTCAAAAAAATATCGTTCGTACGTTATCAGTACTCATGATGTTATCGAAGAAAACATCTAAACATTTCAAATACATATGTTACATGTACGTTAGTTATGAATAACCAACCTCAGTGTAAATGACTAGGCGAAATAACATGGGAAGAAACTACCTCGTAAAGTGTAGAAACAAAAATCATCAACAAAATGTTAATTTTTATCCAGGTGAACCACGACCAGAGCAAATTATTTTAATTACCTGTTAATTAAGTGTGAATATCCGAGTAGTTATGTAAAAACTGTACCAGGGACACTTCATTTTTTTTTTTCTACGGAGTTTTGTAATTTATTTTCCGTGGGTATTCAGATATATAAAAATCTGATCACATGGAATTAGTCATTTATAAATACAGCTCTGAACAGCAAACTGTTCAAAATGCTTTTTAATCATCTTTTGTATTATTAAGACATGATTTACTACTTTCCAATATTCAGTGACAGCTGGAGTCATATACCATATTCAAATACATTATTCAATACCTGCCACAATTTTGGTTGAAAATAGCTTGGGTTTTTTTGGGGGGGACTGTGGCCATATCCAATATGCATAGTGATTTTACAAACAATCCAAATTTACGCATTTCATATGTACAGTATATGTTTGTAAGGGCGCATGTGTGAACATTTATATATGCGGGTTTATATGTGCATATAATTCATGTGCGTGGGAGAGTGTGTGTGAGTGTGTGAGTGTTGGGAAGGAAGAAAGGAAAAGTATGCCCACGATCATTCAATGTCTTCTCTTTGATTTCATTATTTCTTTTAAAACTCATGTATTGGTTCCTTATCTATGAATACTGCAGCCTTTCAATTTTCTTTACAGAGATGCTAAATTTTACCCCACAGTGAAAGAGATTAATGAAATGGCATTGGCAGACGAAGCATAAACCATAATTATTCTTTCTGTTGAATAAGAACAGGTAGGCTATTATGAGAGGAAGAAAGAAATAATGAAAACGTCTCAGTTAGTAACAGTGAATGGAATCTATGCAATGATGGCTGTGGACGAGCTGATACAGACGCCGAGAATGAATGTGAAAATCAAGAAGAAAGACTTTACATGCACGATGAATCAACAGTGAATAATGTGATAAAAGGGAAAAGGAAGTTCAAATAGATTACTTTGTCTGGTAAGCAAAATTAACATCAAGAAGATTTAGGTAACAGGTAAATAATGCGCCGAAGTTTCTTTGGCGCAATCGAGTTTTCTGTGCAGCGTATAATAAAGGCCACCGAAAATAGATCTATCTCTTGGTGGACTCGGTTTAATTCTGTATGGGAGGGGCCCATAAAACTTTCAGCCACGGCCCAGTGGTGGCATGTTCTATAGCGTTGCCAGACGCACGATAATGTCTAACTTTAACTTTAAATAAAATAAAAACTACTGAGGTTGCAATTTGGTATGTTTGATGAGTGGAGGATGGATGATCAACATACCAATTTGCAGCCCTTTAGCCTCAGTAGTTTTTCAGACCTGAGGGGGGACAGAAAAAGTGAGGACGGACATACAAAGCCTTCTCAATAGTTGTTTTTACAGAAAACTAAAAATCTCGAGACTACCTGAAGGTATCCGCCGAGGACTTCATGAGGAATGCTATGAAAGATATTCTAAACATGACTGAGCAGGAAATGCTTAGGTAAGTGACTGAAGACTATAATTCTAGGAGGACAGTTTTGTAGATAAAGTCACTGTCATACATGTATTAACACATATATGCATAAGTTTGAATGCTGGTAGGGCTATTGCACTTGTGTGTATGTGTGTGTGTGTGTGTGTGTGTGTGGTGACTCAATTGAAATATATAAACAGTTTTCCCTGCAGCTCAATCATTAATCCTAACAATCCGGTTTCAGTGATGAACATTTACACCAAAACTTTTTTTACAGCAGTGACTTCATTTACACCATAAAGACTCATCAGCAATGTATTGGCACGGAATTCACCACTGTTTCCAATACACTGTTGTCTTTTCTGAATTAAAAAGACCTTTTCCTCCAACAATTGTTCCACCCCTCAAGGCCAGATTTTTTTATACACTCCATTTAAACCTAGTGTTCCCTGATCCTGTCACAACATATTTTATGTTTACAATCCACTGTAATATCCTATATGATTTCATTCTCGCTTGTATTTACCATCCTTAATTAATTTCCCTGTAAGAGAATTGTTCCTACGATTCCTTTTGCAGATGATTTTAGTCTCTTGTAATTCATCACATCTGTTCCCATACAGATGTGAAAATCAGTCACTTTCTTCCCCATACAATCAAACTTGTATTGTTCCACCTTTCTGATATTTCCATATGCGGTTTCCATTTCTATATTTACTTCATTTTTTTTTATATATAAACGAGTTCATCTATTTCACCAGTTTCTTTGGCTTTTACCTTCCACCATCCAAACACCTAATACTCAGTTTACTACCTCTTTTCACATTTCAAAAATCCGGAACTGTATCGACTATTTTTCCCCAACTTTCCTTATCACGTTGCTCATAAGAATATTATACTGTTAGGAGACAATAAACAAATTTCACATACCAGCTTTATATAAAACATGACATTTCTCTTCCTGCACAGACTAACAAAGACTTTTTCTCACTGTAAACTATTTGATATTTTCTCAACACTGTATCATCTGATGTATCTTCTATATATATCTTCGGAAATATATCCTCCTACTTTCCTTCGTAAAATATGATGATCACTTCCTGATGAATTTAACTATTATTGGAGTATTCTATTCTTTGCCAGAATAGCCTTTGTCTAATATTTCAGTATTTTATTGGCATGTGTAAACTAACAATGATATTCGAAACTGTTGTGTAATATGCAGATAAATGCAAATATGAATTTCATATAAGCTATTGTTCGTTACCAAATACTGGTATTTTCAATATGCTACAGTACAAGTATGATACACATTCCGGTGAAAATTCTTTGCCCCTGACCAAAAAAAAAAAAAAAAAAAAATTTGTCGATGTTACATTTTTTAATTAAAATTTCCCATCGGCGTGTCGCAAAAATGTTTTTCATATACAATAAAACTTAGGCATTAAAGTTTTGCGACTTGTGCAACAAGAGACGATACAAATGTTTCGAAATTTATTTAAGTTTAGACGTATGTTGTATATGTTGCCTCTAAAAGGATTTCTAGACTTGGGAACCCTGAAACGCAAGCTGAAACTTAAAATTTTCTCAAATATTCTAATATTAACATACGTTTCCTTTAAACTAGCCAGATTTTTTAATTGACAATCAGTTATATGATTTACGAAGAGTAGTTAATAAGTGTCACACAAAAAATTAACTCTCGCTCTTTATGTTTGTTAGTTATAATTTACGCAGGTTGCGAGCTATAGTGCACAGGAAACCAAAATGTTTTGAATTCATACAAAACCTGTTTTCAACCTTAAAAAGCCACCAGAAATAGTAGCGCTTATTTTTAACAATACATAGACTATATAATTGGGATTCATTTCTCTCAGGAAGGAAAATGAATTTGGAACACCAACAAGAGTGATTACAATGATACCTTTTCAACTGAAACTACTGTACAACAAATTACCGGCAAGTTACAGACAGGGCTTTCATCTGCATTTTAACTTTCGTTTCAAAAGATGCAAAAGTAAAGCTTGAAATTTCGGTGTTTATGGCACTCCTTGTAATTAGTTTTATGTAATATATTATTGAGATAATGACAACATCATAGGCTTCGAAGACAGTACAGCAACAATAAAAGTGTTTTTTTTTTTTTTTTTTAATCCAACGGTCAGTGGGAATAAACCTTTCGTTAAGCTATACCAAGTCAACAGAGAATATTCCAAGGGAAAAATGACGGATCTGAGCTCGTGACGGATGCCAGTCGATAGAGGCATTCCGAAGTGACTCATGCTGCCTCCAACCCTTGGTACTCATTCATGCCACCGAAGATATTTCTGAAATGAGAAGATTTTGACTTTCAAAAAAGACACGCGTTCTGTGAAACGATCTGCCATTATTTTATTTTATTTTTTTTACATAATAACAAAACAGTGTCTGACTGTACTAATAATAATAATAATAATAATAATAATAATAATAATAATAATAATAATAATAATAATAATAATAATAATAATAATAATAATAATAATATAAACATTATTATTATTATTATTATTATTATTATTATTATTATTATTATTATTATTATTATTATTAGAATGAATGGGAAAGCAATTAAGTAATGGTTTAATAGATATGTTAAAATAAATTTCAATAATTTCAACGAAACTGAAAAGAATCTCAACGCAGCAACATTACGCAAATATATATCAAAAGGAACTAAGTACCGATTACTTTAGATTAGTTATCGAATTCCCGACGTTCCTCATTTAATTTCTAATTCTATAAATACGTCCGTAGTTGTAACCCAGCCTTCAAACTCTTTCTACTTCGAAATGTTTTTAATCATCCAAAGAATCCTTTCAGAATAATATCGTCTCAAAACATCGGGTTTTCAGATCCTTCGAAGGAAATTGTTTTCACTCGTAGAGTGTCTTTCACCGGAGACATCACAACAAAAGTCTTAACTCTGCCACTAACGGAAACGCAAATCCAAGATATAAATGATAATATATATCTTATAATTAACTTACTGAAATTAACATAAGCTGATACTCCCTCTATAATTGTAAAATAGTATATTTATGACAGACATCAGTACTGCAAGCACACTCACGTCCCGGATCTATAATATATATATATATATATATATATATATATATATATCCCTTATATATATATATATATATATATAGTATTTTATATATATATATATATATGTGTGTGTGTGTGTGTGTGTGTATAGTATATATATGGCCATATATATATATATATATATATATATATATATATATATATATATATATATATATATACGGATACTATATATATATATATATATATATATATATATATATATATATATATATATATATATATATATATATATATATATATATATATATATATATATATATATATATATAAAAGAAAATCCTTCATTGATTTCGTCCATCTAGATATCTTAATTTTGAATTAAGCATCACTATTGGGTTGGGGAAATTAACAACAGAATATTAAGTCAGACAGCAGCCGTTAGCATATATGAGATAGGCCTTTGACCCCCTCCCCAAAATCGTAGGATCAAATGAAAATAAAAAAACCTTTTCACCCCCATCACTAGGGTAAAGGGAGGTCAAAAAGCCAAGCTAGGGACCAAGATTTTAATCTGTAGGCACAAGCAGGAAGTCTCACTTTCTGGTTCTCTACGAGGAACGGTTGGCCCAAAACACAAGATCGCCATGTTTTTGGAAGCAAGCAGAAGCTGTGACCTTATCTGTAAAAGTTGCAGTTTTTGGGGACACTGGGAAGCGCCAACAATGGTCATAAAATTCTGAGTAATATGTTTCTTTGTTTTATTTCTTTAAACTTAACTCCTCCTCCAAAGCAATTCCTTTGTTCTGTCCTGCCTGTGCCATTTTGGATGATTCTAAGTAAAGATCTTGATAACCATCAATTATCCCTCCTGTTGATTTTTGGCTATTTAGGTTAAGCAATACCAGTGCGCATTCGATCACGTGTTCAAAATAATACATTGCTAGATTCCCAGATTGTGCCTATGTGATTTCATTATAATTATCTGTAGGCTACAAATAACACAGGCATAGAGTGTTTTATATATTCCATTTCCTTCATACCGTCATTCCTTTGAACGTCTATTCCAGGAGAGACACGCGCGGAACGCAATCCATTAGTATTTATTTCTTCATCAACATTAGGCAGTCATTACCAAATTCGTTGTGGCCGAAAATGTTCATACCATTCTCCCATCCTGGAGTTCCATCATCTGCATTATCTGAACTATTTAATTAAACAGGCAAGACTAAATGTTATTATTATCATTTGATTGTATTGCACATTACCATTTTTAATCAACTTGCTTGTTGCCAAATCATTGCATTAGTATTCCATGTCTCCTATTAATGAGTTTGCCCCTTAGTTATCATGTTGTTTGTTGTCTCATTGTTTACTTGCTAAGTCTCTGTAAATAAACCCTTGTAAATTTGTAAAAGGAATTCTAATTCCCAAATGGCAACCTTCTCATTCAATTGTAAATCCAGGAAAATCTAGGTAAGTTTTCAAATAACTTTTCTTTTTGCTGACAAGCTGGGCTTTACGTTTCATGGCAGCATCATTATAACTTTGTTTCAATTTCTCACCAAGACTGTCCAGTTTATGATAATATATATATATATATATATATATATATATATATATATATATATATATATATATATATATATATATATATATATATATATATATATATATATATATATATATATATATATATATATATATATATATATAACAAGCTGATAACCCCTTGACTGGTTTCGTCTATCTAAAACATTTTAAAAACGTCATAACAGCAGCATGCCATTGAGTTGTTACAACGCAACATGTTAAGTCGTGCAGAGATCCAGGCTTTGACCTTCCAAATCGAAAATGAAATAAAAGATACCTAGGTAAAGGAGAGGAAGAAGCTGAAGATCTTAAGACGACAAGAGGGAAGTTCACTCCATCTACGAGAAGCAGAAACACGATATCGCCAGTGGAATTCTAAGCGCGAAAAAAATTCCGTTTTTTAGGGCACTAAAGGAAAATGTGCCCAAAATTCTGAGTAATATGTTTCTTTGTTTTATAGAAATAAAAGCAGTTCTTCTGCTTTGTGTATTTTGGATGATGAAAGTAAGTTAGAGACATGTGTTGATTTTTTGTTGTTAGCAGCGCATAGTAAAATAATGAAAGCTAGAGCGGTAAGTTATTATAATATATGCCAGTACAAATAACAGGCATGTGTTTTATATAAATATATTTTGTTCTCTTGTCAGGACAACTAATTACATTTATTTCTTCATCAACATTAAGGGCTACCTATGCACCATCATCTTAAAACATTGACGTGAATACTAATTATATACTTAATTTAATTGCTGTGGACCGATTAAAGAAAACATTCCGAAATACTGTATATGTGTGTATATATATATATATATATATATATATATATATATATATATATATATATATATATATATATATATATACACACAAAACCAGAATATACACAAAGCAAATAACTAACTCCGAGTTTGAAAAGATTGTGTGTTTGTTGTTTTACCAAAGTTCGTAATGGGAATGTGGTATAATGGAAATGTCTTGTACGGAGTCAACCTCAAACTAGAAGTTGTTCATAACTGAATCCATCATCGACAAAGCAAAATTAATATTCTTTTGCTTCGTTTATGATTTTTTACACTTAGGTTTCTTTCATTTACGAGACCATTAACTGGGAAATTGATCTTTGATTACTTTGATTTAAAATTACCAGTTGGCATTCTACATATCTCACTAGGCTGAATAATTTGTAAACCATGGAGCCGTGCAATGTAAAATATTGCTAATCTGGCTCCAAGTCATGTTTGTCAGGGATCTTAGGTTCCTTACGGTCTTGAGCAAACTGCCTGTGAGCTAAAGAAAAGATACTGCTTACAATATTATTTATTTATTTATTATCATAGATACTAGCAATTTTGTTAATATTTTTTCGGTTAATTATTCAATCACATATTTAGATTTTCGAAAATGCATGAAAAAAATTATCATTATGAATTTTAGGAATAATTAAAAACTGAGTGATCTGTCCTAAGCTTGTTTATTTCAGAACTACTGAACCTATACCTATAAAATACAATGGCTATAAGAAGGGTCAAGATGGGAAGATACGACGTCTAGGGAGTGGAGTATATTTCCTGTAGACTATCATAGTTAAAAGCAGGAAATTATATGGGTATACATTTGTGACATACACAGCAAAATAAGTAAAACTTGCTTCCACAAAGTAATTACTGTGAAACCTAGTGAGGTAAGCAGAAGTTCGAAGCAGTAAGAAAACAAGTGCTTAAAAAAAAGAGCAGAAAATAAGAGCAATTTCTCACAACGGGGACCTCGTCCTCCCCCGCCTCTCGGTTCTTAACTTGTGCTTTAGCCGTTGTAAAGACACCAAGATGATCAACGATTTACACATAGCCTGGGTTTAGCTACACATGGTGGTAGTAGGGGAGAATGGCAAATAACGACGAGTTTGAAGTGTATTTGATTTTAGAAAGTGTTAAGTTGCAATTCTTTAATTCATTAAAACTGAACATAACTTTCTAGTGTAGATGCTTCGGAAATTCAATGGTCATGTTCAAATGTTAAGGTATTTGGTCACAGTTAGTAAACTGGTTTCACATTTTGTGGACAAAAAATTAAATGTAAGCTAATTCACCATTCATAATCAATGATTATGTTGTCTTTAGATAAATATTTCATGACGGAGTAAGTGCTTGAAATGTTAAACAAAATCTACAAAAAAATACTTGATATAGTTTACGATGTAGCAGATTGTTCGTGTAACATGAAAGAGTTATGAGATATTATAAAACTAAGTCACTTTGGTAAAATGAAAAACAAATGTATAATTAAGGTACTCTGTACTCTTGAAAATATCTTGGAAGGTCCTTTTCTTATACAGAAGTCAATGAACAAGATTTTGATACAATAAGGGTTTTGATGATAAGGGTGGCCATCTTCCTTTCGTTATCTTAAAATGTTTTCTTATATACATGAATGGAATAGATGGATAAGAACAAATTTCTGAAACATGGATTAAAAAAGAATATGGAATATCGTTCATAAGAAATTTCATGTAACAGAATACTTTTAAGCTATCAGAGCCGCAAATATGAAAATTAGTCTACATTATTTAAGGTTGATCGAGTAAAACGAAGTTAGTGTATTTAATTAATTAAACTTTTAAATTACAGTAACAGCAAAAGAACTTGCATGATGATATGAGTTATGATACATATCAATAAATATTTAAGATCATTTATTTCATACATAAAGTACAGTACATGGTCCTTGCAATAAATTTTTTCGTAATCATGGTTTGCAATAATTGTATAAATATAATCATAGTTTTCTTGAGGTAATATTTTATTACCTCACTGCCATTTTCTTATTAAAAATATATTTAGCTAATGAAAATGAAGAACATTACATTTGCTTTTCATAAGACTCTTTCGTTCTCCATAGACGTACCATGGAAAACAAGGAATTCTCATTTCAATATTAAATAGTATTTACCTGGACACATCGGAAGCTTTTCATCTACTTTTGGTAATACTCTTACTGTTGCTTTGTTTGAAAGCAACAAATAAGAAAAATATTAATATTTGAATGCTAACTTCAGGTCATATCAAACATGGGAACTAAAGCATACCGTGTGATAGAGAAAAATAGTCCGTATGGCTATACATACTCTGGAATATTCCCATTATAACCATTAATAACTGGAATAAATTTATGAAAACCACTTTCTGTTTATCGTCTACAACATACTTCAGAATTTAAGCTTTGTCTCACAGGAAAAAGAGGAACTGATAGGTAAAAACGTACAATTTTAAACATTCTTGTGGTTATCCACACACACACATATAGTGGTATACATATATTATATATATTATATGCATATATATATATATATATATATATATATATATATATATATATATATATATATATATACATATATATATATATATATATATATATATATATAATCATAATAAAAATAAACTTAATATCAAACTACCTCGGTATACTCCGTTGGAGAATTGTCGACAGGAATTTTATATAAGTGATAAATGAATTGGAATCGTGGGGACACGAACCACGATTCCAATTCATTTATCACTTATATAACATTCCCTTCGGCGACAATTCTCCAACGGAGATATACCTGAGGTGTGAATTTCGATATAAATAACATTTGTATTCAAATTTATATAAAGTATCATATAAATATTACATATATATATATATATATATATATATATATATATATGTATATATATATATATATATATATATATATATATATATATATATATATAATATATATATATATATATATATACTGCAGTATAATATGAAGATAAAAAGGCCCATAAAACACTATTTGAACGTTGCAACCATATATTTCAGGCACTTATTTCAAAACTGTTGTTCACTGGACAGAATATGGACAGATGAAATGTTACAGGGGTATAAATACAAAGCATATATAGGTGTGGCATTAAGTCTCCGATGTAATGCAGGCGACTGTTTCCTAAGGAAGAGGAGAATAAATAATTCCCTAGTGGTTTTTAGCCTCATTAACTCCCGTTTGGCGACGATTCTGGTGGTCGTTTTCCCTGGGACACCTTCTTCAGAAGCGGTCTGAGGATTAAAGCGTCCATGTTGTCCGATTTCCAATGTCCTCCTGACAAGCTCATATTGTTGGTTTGATTGGTGATAGCAGATTCCAGCATCTTTCTTTTGTACAGACAGCTACTTTTAAAACCAGCTCCACCCCACTCCAGTGTATGGAATGGCTGTATCACTGATATGTAGGAAAATCCCCGAACTCTCCGAAGCATAACGTACTGATCTTTTGTGCTCTGTTATTCTTTGCGAGAGCGATCTACCTGTCTCCCCCACGTAAATGTCATTACAATTGCTGCACGGTATCTTGTAAACTCCGGATTCTGCCCCCTTTGTTATTTAAGTATACGTTAATGAGCGAGCTCCCGATGGCTTTGGGATAATGGAAAAAGAAAGGATTGTTGGACCTGAGTTGTTCGGTGGCTTTTTGGATGTTTTCATCGTAGGGAAGCTTTATTTTGTTGTTAAAATCTATTTGTCTTTTGTAAGTAGGACCTCTATAGTATATTTTATTCGCTTTGTTAATAGCCCTCAGAACCATAGGGGCCAATAAGAAGAACATAGAATTACTAGAGACATTCAAGATAATCAACCCCTCTCTCCCCTATTTCTACGGCCTCCTGAAAACACATAAAGATGGGATTCTTTTACATCCCATAAT
>NC_089764.1:7234804-7304804 GCF_040412425.1 Macrobrachium rosenbergii | reverse complement strand
TCTCTGAATATTCTAAATAATCAGTTCCACAACTCCCACGAGCATTCTCAAACTTTTACTGACCTCGTCCACACCTCCATCCTTCATCCCTACCTTAATTCTCTCTTCTACATCCAACAAATCCTCAAAAATTCTCAATCATTGTCCCAAGATTACCATTCTCAGAAAACACTTGCATCTATTTATTCTGATATGCATTATAATCTCATCAATTCTTGTCATTATGCTATATTCTTTAATATTCTGGAAAGGGGAAATCCTTTATTTCTCTTCCTTCAAAAAATTTTTTCGTGTTAATCATAATTGAATTATTGTTCTCAATATTTTCAAATAACACAATTAAGCAGGGCATACTCAAATAGTTCCTGGCGTTCTTATTGGTTTAATTTTAGATAGTGCCCAGCAGTCAGGTCCCTCGCTTCTTATAAATTTCCTTTTATTTCATTTTGCTAATTATACGAAATGTGTTTTTTTACTTATTGTTTTAAATTTAAGCTTATTTTTCTCCTTGTGCAGTTCAGTTTAAGGATTTTCATGAATATTGGTGCGTTAATTTTGAGAGGTTAAGCGGGAGATAGAAATATATTCTAAATAACTAATATTATGCATATATATACATACATACACAGTACATACACTATATATATATATATATATATATATATATATATATATATATATATATATCCATATATATATATATCATAATATATATCATATATATATATATATATATATATATATATATACTATATATATATATATATATAGTCCTGGTAATTAGGCGGCTACTGAAATCTTAGCTTAATGATAAATAATATTGCCAAGACCAGGAAGAACATTCTTTATTACAAGCTTTGAGGTATAAAACCTCATCATCAGGCTGAAAAACCGACAAGGATGAGAATCAATAAAATTACAATAAAATTAATTGTCATAATAAATCTTCAGCAAAAATACTAACGAAATATAAAATGAACAAGTAAATACAAACTAAAAGGGTGGGACGTAAAATAACGAAAAATTAAAAACACAAACATAAAAATATGAAAATAAAACTATAGTGAAATGTAACAAACTACCACTCACAAAGTAAAATATTTAACGACCTAATTGAGTACCTACTATGAAATTACACGATAGCTCGTTGAATACCAGACGAGTTGTTGTTCAATTCCGGCTTCATCTTTTTAATAGTCAGCGACTCTGAAATTAAAAGGTCCAGTCTGTTTGAACAAAAAGACAGTGCCATGAAAATCCAGGTCAGTGAAAGGATGGTCCTGTGCTAAACTGTGTTCTCTAATGGCAGAAAAGGGTGGTTTGGAAAGGAAACCTAGTTCTAATAGAAAGACCTCTGTGTTCCAAAATTCTGTGTCTGAGCCAGCAGGAACTAGATCCCACGTATCGCAGACCACACTGCGAACAAGTGAACAAGTAAACGACACAGGAATTAAGGTCCACAGGCAGAGTAGGCTTTCTCTCAAAAAGTGATCTTATTGTAAAAGGATTACAGAAAACAAACGGAAACTGATTTGAGGGAAACAATGCTTAGTATTTCTTGTAACTTTTTTCGGACCATATAGCTACTATGACCAAGGTAAGGCAATTTAATGTACTTTACATCTTTACTAGCAGTACTGTACACCGGTCTGGGACCAAACTTTTCATTTAAAAATTTTCAGAACTTTGTAAAATACAAAAATGGGAATAGTTTTCAGAAAAGTAATTCTGGAGGAAAACCATATCTTGATGAAATAAATTAAAATCACAACAAACATTGTAATATTTCCTCAATTGGTACTTTAATTATAACCTGTCTAGTTTTTGGTTCCAGTTGAAACCCTCTAACTTTTAGGTGAATTTAACATATCTAATTTTCCAAATTTGTTAAAGAATTATGCTCTTTCAATTTTAACCAAGATGTTATAATGGCTAGTTTCGATGTAACTCTCTCTTTTCACCAATATCCCTTAAAAAGAAACAACCGACATTATTCTTAATAATATATGCTTGAAAACCATCTATCAGTGTTTGGACTTAATAAATAGACTTGCAAAAATTATTACATTTAAATGCTGATGGCATTTTTACTTTTGATGGTAAATGTATATAATCAAATAGATGGAGTATGCGGATTGCTTCATGGGTTATTGTGAAAGGATTTGGATGTCTGAATGCCCTAGTGCTTTCAAACCTTTGTACGTAGGTATGTAGATGATACTTTCCTTGTGTTTAAGGAATTATCACATGTTGATTTGTTTTTTTAATATTTTAATTCTCGTCACCCTAACATTTCTTTTACTTGTGAGACGGAACAGGATAATAAGTTGTCATTTTTAGATGTACAGGTATACAGAAATAGTGGCAAATTTGAGACCTCTGTTTATAGGAAAAGTACTTTTACTGGCTTGGGATTGAATTATCAGTTTTTCAAAGTTGTATAAGATGAACTCAAACACTTTGATTAATAGAGCCTACAATGTTTGTTGTGATTTTAATTTATTTCATCAAGATATGGTTTTCCTCCAGAATTATTTTCTGAAAACTCATATCCCATTTTTGTATTTTACAAAGTTCTGAAAAAATTTTTAAATGAAAAGTTTTGTCCCAGACCGGTGTACAGTACTGCTAGTAAAGATGTAAAGTACATTAAATTGCCTTACCTTGGTCATAGTAGCTATATGGTCCGAAAAAAGTTACAAGAAATACTTAAGCATTGTTTCCCTCAAATCAGTTTCCGGTTTGTTTTCTGTAATCCTTTTACAATAAGATCACTTTTGAGAGAGAAGCCTACTCTGCCTGTGGACCTTAATTCCTGTGTCGTTTACTTGTTCACTTGTTCGCAGTGTGGTCTGCGATACGTGGGATCTAGTTCCCGCTGGCTCAGACACAGAATTTTGGAACACAGAGGTCTTTCTATTAGAACTAGGTTTCCCCTTTCCAAACCACCCTTTTCTGCCATTAGAGAACACAGTTTAGCACAGGACCATCCTTTCACTGACCTGGATTTTCGGGTACTGTCTTTTGTTCAAATAGACTGGACCTTTTAATTTCAGAGTCGCTGACTATTAAAAAGATGAAGCCGGAATTGAACAACAACTCGTCTGGTATTCAACTAGCTATCGTGTAATTTCATAGTAGGTACTCAATTAGGTCGTTAAATATTTTACTTTGAGTGGTAGTTTGTTTACATTTCACTATAGTTTTATTTTTCATATTTTTATGTTTGTGTTTTTAATTTTTCGTTATTTTACGTCTCACCCTTTTAGTTTGTATTTACTTGTTCATTTTATATTTCGTTAGTATTTTTGCTGAAGATTTATTATGACAATTCATTTTATTGTAATTTTATTGATTCTCATCCTTGTCGGTTTTTTCAGCCTGATGATGAGGTTTTATACCGGAAAGCTTGTAATAAAGAATGTTCTTCCTGGTCTTAGCAATATTATTTATCATTAAGCTATATATATATATATATATATATATATATATATATATATATATATATATATATATGTATGTATGTGTGTATGTATGTATATATATGTATGTATATATATATATATATATGTATGTATGTGTGTATATGTATATATATATATAGGCATAATATTTATAAATATATTATAAGTATATATATGCAATAAACAGAATATCATAGTGAGACTATGTAACCTGAAAGAAGTTTTTCTATAATCTATATCATGTTTACTCATATAAGTTATAAATATCCTGAATTAATACTTCTATAAACCATCATAGAGTTTTGCAGTATACTAAATATAATATCAAAACAAAAAATAATATATTTGAAACTGTTATTTCTGGGGTAACAAATCAATCATTTCATGGTATAGAAACTTGATATATAAAGCGATTTCATAAAGCTTCTTATATATATAAACGACATAAATGAATTATTCTGATATTTTAATGTGGATCTCTCTCTCTTTTCCTCTCTCTCTTAATGTGTTTTTATTATTCTAATTCTTAGATAAAAACTTGCTAGGTTCTCAAACTAGTATATCTGTAGCCTTTTTATAGAAGTTATGGGAAATGTCGACATAAATTATATATATATATATTTAGTCACCATATCTATATGTCATTAAAGCGTTATTTTAATTGTTCTGCAATTTAAAGTTTTCATTATACTAATTTAAGTCTCGAATATCACCATTTTTCTTATAATATCCGGTTGACTACCATTATAGTCTCAACATATATAATATTTAGGTATGGTATATCATATTACAGAAAATTTTTAAATGTAGACCGTTGTAGACATATACGGATAGACAAGAAAATCAGATATATATATATATCTTTTGTGCAACTAGGTTCACGATACATTAGGGATCGCAGAGTTTTATGGTTCGATGTCGTAATGGTGTGAAAAATCTTAATAAATAGGATGTTTGAGTTCTTTTGCTATATATGGCATAACATTTATCTTATCTTTAGAAAAACTATAAGATCCGAATTCAACTATCTTTTTCTAATTTTTTATGTCCGATTTAATCACCATATGCGTATTTCATGTATTTTATCCTGAAATAATCTCGCCTTAAATCTTTATACAAAAGGACTTGCGCACTTAGTAGCTAATAATCGTCTTTTTCTCTTCCCGCCATCTTTTATCCCCTTCTTTCTTTTCTTCCGATCCAAGGATAGTCATTATGGAGGTAATCTTAGACTCATCTTTATAAATGGGAGATAAGAAGTCCTTGGTGCTAATATTCCTTTAAATGTAAATACTTGATATATATTATATATATATATATACAGTAACTATACCGTATATATATATCACCTCTATATATCCACTTATATATAAGATAAAATGTAATTCTGCCATGTTTAGGTATATTTTCCCTTTCTTGCTATGTATTCTTAAAAATCTATATATAATTCTGTTGCATATAGTAAATATAGACTTATTTCAATATATTATTATATCTTATATATATATATATATATATAATGTTATAATTCCTGCTATTTATATATATAAATATATATATGCACGCAATCGCATAACGGATGATGAAATAAAATCAGTGGAACTGAGGAACTGATATTTATAGTTATATCTAAAACAGATAATAAATTTCTCCCTAGTGATTGTGTTCCTCAATTCTTATAAATACTATTTTGAAATCTTAGAATAATATACATTTATGGTTTTATATACAAAGCTAAATACGAAGAATACTGTGATTGCTTTCAAATCCACAATTCCATTTCTTGGATATATGGCCAAGCTAATATGATATAGACATATATATAAAAAAATATATTTATATTTTAATGAATCCTAAAATAATTAATATGTAAGTATAGAATGGTTACATAAATATATTTTTCCCCAAACCAGTATCTTTAATATGAAATGTTTGTTTCCATAATGAACTATTGAGTCACGGCGGAATTTATATCCAGTCAGCATTTATTCAGGTTACATTGAATATCTCAAACAGGAAAATGGTGGACATAAATATGTCTATCTCGTTGGGACATCCTTGATATAATTTCAAAGAATTTAGTCTTTCTTCTATATCTCAAAAAAAACGATTTGATGTAATGTTTTATAGCCAACTTGCTGCAAAGCAAGATTCTATAATGGAGAGCATGCATGACATATTAGGAGACAAAGAGAGAGAGAGAGAGAAAATAAAGAGAACAGAGATCCAGAGAGAGAGAGTGAGGTTCAAACTAATTATTTCCTGTTTAAGGTCTTCGTTATGGCTGTTACCCTGCCCTGCAAAGGAGATTTAAGAGTGATATGAAACTGCCTGGATGACAGTTTTTGAAATCGCTGATTTGGGAAGAAAACGTTAGCAAACATAATGAAAGAGCAAAACTCTTTTCACTTTAGATAAAATTATTAAATGTCCATTTGATTAGTTTATCCCCGCAGTAGGAAAAGCTTTACTTTATAATCAAGACTGTAAGTTTACTTCTAGAATCTCTGTTTCATCAAGATCTCCAGTTGCTTTCTTTTTTCCTTCCCATGAAATCTGAAACAGTATTTCCCTTTTAGTGTTCTCCTCAAAAATTTCTTATTGTCTGTAAGTTTATTTTTTCTTTTTTAAAATTTTCTAAACTCAAGAAAATGCCGCTTTACTCTCCGTTTACAAGTTTCTGAATAAGGTTAAATATTTATTGCCAGGCACTGAAGCTTATCAAAAGCAAAAGGGATATGTTGGGCCAGTCAGACTTTTAAACATTTATAAGGGGCAGAAATCTACTGTTTTTTACCTTCGCTAAATACTGATGGTTCAGTAACCCCATTCTCGCAATTCAGGTTCCAGATATAGTCAACCACCTTTTCAACAAGTTCTATTCTTTTCACCCAGTTATCTTAATAGAATTATAGTGAAAAGAATATCCTTGCATTATCCAAATATATATATGGAGTACTTTTCCTTCTCTGTATAAATATTTTCCTTCTGTAAAATAATTTGATCAGATGGTGCCATATGCTGCTGGTATTTTAATGGTGAACTAAATGAAGCCCTATACTCTATTTGCGTTCCAGTGTAGACAGCACGTGAGCTTAGGGGAGAACTCTCTCTCTAAGAACCTCTCTTTATCTGAGAGGTCTCTCTCTCTTTTCACCTTCATATATATATATATAACTATATATAAAAATATATAAGAATATTAGATGATTCCTGATTATATTCACTTTTTGAGCTGATGACGTTGATCAACATTTGTGTATGTTTCAGTACTGGCATGAGTACATTTGGATGTATTGACAGCAGTCTTGTTGTTGCCAGGTTGAAATACGCAAATTTGTCTGTTGTTTTTACTTTTGTTCCTGTGGTGTCATGTTTAATCAGTCCCTAATGAGATTTATTTAAATCAAGGATATACATCCGTGCGTATATTTGATGGGGTCCATATCTTGAAATTGTCTAGTTATTTTTTTAACTGTAACACTTGTATTGCATTTATGTTTATCAAGAGAACTTTCACACTGTAGTTCTTAAATCTTTGCATTTGAGACTGAACGAGAGAGGGAGCGTCATCCTTTGATTATAATTACTGAGGAGGACAGCTTTTAAACTTGTGGTGGAGCTGTCTATGAATAGTTCTTCACTCGCTGGGCACAAACGGCACTCCAATAGTGTCAAATGGTCCAGGTACGTCATGGCAGAAACAGAGGCCATCCTAAGATATTAAAAGCCTGAAAGGTTCGTGTAACGAACTCTCTGACTTAAATATTCACATATTTTGACTAAGTTCCACTGCTTAATGGTTGGAGAGGAATAACCACCCCATTGGGCTTTGTCAGACCCATATCCCTGATTAAGTCATCGAGACTGACAATCGTTGGTGCGATTTTGGACTAGGCTCGAGAATATTCCGAAATTTGCTCGTACTTACATCTTTATAAGAATGTTTGGGAGGAACGATGTCATTATTTCTTTATTACTGATATTGTGACAAATTATAAATATAATATGATTAAAACATAATATACACAGTAAGTCAAAAAAAATTTTTTTTTTTAAATAATTTTAATGAATAGTTCCTAGTATTTTTTACAAACTCAAACTTTATTTATAGTAATCAGCACTTTTTCTTTATGTGACTCTAAGCAAGGGAAAAAATTATTTACAAGGAACAGAGAAATACTTTTTTTTATTTCAAGTGAAATCAGATCAGAGAACAAAGCTATTGAAAGATAGCGAGGTGATAAAATACTCGTACTTTTACCGACAAGTTTAGTTTGAAATTTTACGGACTCCTGGAGGCTTCGAAGATAAGTAGGAGACGGGATGCTGCAGAGGAAGTTTATGGAATTCAAAGCAGAGGAACATGGGAAATTGGAACTTCAAAGAGGCTCATTTTGTCACTCTGTGTTGGAAGCGGTGGTGGTGATGAGGAGAAGTAAGAGGAAATGTTTACGTATAAGTGCATGAAGACAAAGAAAAAAGGCATGCCCTGGTAAAATATTTTAAAAAGTTTACTGGTTTGAAAATACAGCTGGGAAGTTTTACAGGTAGGAGGTATTCTTTTCAGCCTAAAAGGTTGGAAGGAGAACGTGGAATTTGTACTTAGTGTTTAGTGTCAAAATGAGTACTGCTTTCAAATTAAAAATAAGAAATTTAACTGTTCAACTATAATAAACAAAACAAAAATCTATATAAATATACTGATATATATATATATATATATATATATATATATATATATATATATATATATATATATATATATATATATATATATATATATATATATATATAATATAAATATATGTATATGTATATTGTATGTATATATATATGTATGTATTACACTTATATAAATCAAATCTCAGCACTTTGGGTATATAATACATCACAATGACCAATAGGCACAACAGGGGGGGGAAGGTCTTATTGAATATTCAGTAAACAGTAACTTTTAACTTTTGACTCAACATGCCCAACCTATTTTGATATACATGCAACTTATTATCCGAAATAATACTGTTGGGGTAAGATAAGATATCAATGGCACCAAAAGGTGGGGATGGGAACAGGGTGACAGAGGAAGGGTCCTTTGAAATGGAGAGTTGAAGTAGAGAGAGAGAGAGAGAGAGAGAGGAAGTGTAACTTAAGACAGTAGGAAATAATACGTTTTTTTCTTCTCTCGTCCTTTCTTGCTCTTCCTGTGTTCTTTTGTTTTAGTCTTGTTACTGCTACGGTTTAGGTATGTCCTGTGCCTATTCCCCCCGTTTTTATTTTGTTTTATAATTTATACATTGATGTTTTAATGTGATTTTTTGTAAGAAGTTTTTTTAATCATTGCAGCCTTGAAAATGCGACTATAACAATTGTCGTGTAAAGTCGGCATAATAAACGTATTGTAATAATGGTGCCCTTTCCTTAGCCTTCGAGGCTATATATATATATATATATATATATATATATATATATATATATATATATATATATATATATATATATATATATATATATATATATATATATATATATATATATATCATAAAGAGATATTCTTACTTCATACACACACACAAACACGCACACACACATATGTATATATATGTGTATTATATATGTGTGTGGTGTGTATGAAGTAAAAATATCTCTTTATGATAATCAGTAGAATGAACTAAACCATGACACGTAATATGCCTTCATATTTACCTTGTTGTAATGTACCATTTTATTACGTGAATTTAGGTTCTAGTGTTGCTGTTGCATTAGAATATACATTTGAAATTAAAGCAACCAGGAGTGCTGCAAAGGAGCACTCAACACCGCTCGTGGTTACAAGATAAAAGATCATTCACACCATAGATTAGGCTAAATCCTCCTTTGAGTCTCAAATGCAGTGTGTATAACGAATGGAATTTCTTTGAATCACCACAAAAGACAAGGAAGCGGTTTACTTATTAGCGTAGGACGATTCACCACCAAATCTCGTAATTATTCCTAACAAAGACCCCAAGGACGCCATGATGTCGGTTGGCTTTTTTTTTCTCTCTCTCTCTTTATTTTTCTTTTTGTGGTGGGGTCCGTTGCCCTCTTTGTATTTTCTTTGTATGTTATACATAAATGCAGCGGGTTTTGTATTGATTTTGCTTGGGGGAGTCTTAATTAATAAATTTGCATAATGCTTTACGATTTGTGATTGTTTTTTGTCGCCATTTGAATAACTGGTATAAAAATCACAATTAGACATTTACATGGAGAAGAATGTAAGAACATATTTAAATTAGCTGGCAGTTCACAGTTAATATATCTATCTATCTGTCTATCATTCGTTAATATACTGTGTATGTATATATATATATATATATATATATATATATATATATATATATATATATATATATATATATATATATATATATATATATACTGTATATATATGTATATATATATATGTGTGTGTATATGTGTGTGTGCACATGTAGTGTGTGCGTGTGTGTGTGTCAGCGTTGCTAGCAATCAAATGCCAGTGAAACGGAAGCGTTGCGCGGACACAAATCCGAAAGTTGTTGATGATTGCGGTGAAGCGGACCGAGAAGAACGTGTAAGTGGAAATAAAGAGATAACAAAAGAAAGCGGAATGACAGGACACATTAAATTTGTATCTGCCAACGCTTCCCAACTTTCTGTAAACAAGGGTCGAAATTGTTTACCAAATGCCACGTAAACAAAAACACTGATTTCCTTGTTTTTGAAGTTTTGTTGTTGACCAAAGCTGCCCGTCTCCTTGACCCGTCTGCTCCGAACTTCTTGCCGTCACTGCCGCAGCGCCGCCGCCGCCGGAGACAGAAAATATGTAAATGATTTTCTGCAAACTCTCTGCGTCAAGTCTCTGCTTGAAATTTGGTTTTATCATCTTAACTTTCCTTACAACTTTGTGCAACGTTGCCTCCCGCATGCTGCGAGGTTTCTTCTCAGACTCATTCTTTTTCGAGAGGGTAACGTGGACGAAGGGTTGCTGGCTGGCTTCCCTGGGCCTTTGGCACAAGTTGCAGACTGGAATGGCGTATGAAATTGTTTCGCAAACTATTTTGGAATTTTATTCTTTAACCCTTCATTGACTTTTATGAAGTGTTTGAACGCTAATAGAGCTATTTAAAAGTCAGATACTTGTCTCATATGTATACGGAGTTATTTCCCATGTTTTTTTTTTTAATACATTAGATATTGTGTTGTTTTTCTGCAACCGTCAAATCAAACCATACAATACACTTTCATTCAAGGAACTTTTAAGGGAAAGTGATCGCAGTTCTGTTGGATATGTTGTGAACATCAATTTCTCTCGCGTCTGTGGCCCTGTAATATACTGGCGTTGCGTGCTTTCATTAATCTTTCAGTGAGCGACTCTTTGTATGCTTATGGGATGGGTATAGTTAACTTGCTTCCGTACGGGAGATCTTGGATGTTATGACGCCCAAGTTTCGAGCTGAAGAAAGACGTATTGTTCCTGAATCTATACATCACGGTCCAGGGGGAAGAGATTAGAGGAATTCGTCCGTCTCTTTGTTTGTCTGTTTGTCCTGTTCCGGGATACCTTAGAAATTATTACTAGATTTAGATGGGTTTTTGGGGGCGTTTGGAACCTAAGGAAGATTTTTGTTAGTATCTAAAATTATCCCGAATTCTGATTATTTTTTTTAATGATCGTTCCAGACTTAATACTAAATGCGTTCGGACGTATTTGTTAATGACTTGATCTCACGAAGTCTGACGTAGGTTGTCTATTTCCAGCTGTAAGATCTAATGGGAATCTGAACTCCTAACGAAGTGTGATGAAAAGTAATGTGTTACTAAGGGTTTGAGCTGATAATGACATTAGTGTAAGCTCACTGTGTGGTTAGCAGTTTGAATGGCGTTCAAATGGTAACTTCGTTCTAGCTGTCAGCGTTCATGTCAAGGATGTAGAGTCGTCTAGGTTAATGAAGCTTCACGGAACATGCACCTAGTTGAAAAAAAAAATAATAAAATGGTGGATATGAACAGAGGACATGAAAAGAGCGGAGGACAGGCATTTGTAGGGAAATGCCCAGAGAGCAGAGAAAGGGGTTGCAAAAGAAATGCCCAGGAAATGGAAGGGATACGCGAGATTAAACCTCTTAGAATGGAAATTGCTTAGCGGGGCCTTGCTTGCCAAAGGGCTCGGTATTTCGATAGGAACGCATAACTGCATATACCTCCAACCATCCCTCTATATGGGGAAGGTTCATCTTAAATTAAAGAGGTTACAGGGGCGAGAGAGGCAGACAAAATATGGGAAATTGTGGAGGTACCTGAGTTTCCCTCTATATGTATTTGTGTACAGTACATTGTGTTTATGAGCTGGCTTTGTAATTGACAACCACTGTTAATTTATATAAATATATATATATATATATATATATATATATATATATATATATATATATATATATATATATATATATATATATATATATATATGTATAGATATACATGCATATATATATGTATATACAGTATATGTGTGTGTGTGTGTGTAACGTATGTACAGTGTAGTGTTATTTCAATTCTTTGAGAAGCAGAAATCTCTACTTGTCCCTATGTTTGTCTTTAACCTTTAATAATTTAGGGTGCCTCTACAAAAATATGAAATAGATTTTAACAACTGAAGCATTCCCTCTAATTCTAATTCTACCACTACTACTACTACTACTACTACTACTACTACTACTACTACTAATAATAATAATAATAATAATAATAATAATAATAATAATAATAATAATAATAATAAGTCTACTTGCTTATAAAAATGTATACCAGAAATACTTAGTGCTCTCAACATCACTGCTTGTTTCCCAAATATTGTACATACAGTACAAATACAATTTTCTTATATATAGATTGAACTGCCGAAGCTTCGCAATATAGTTAGAGAATGTCATCTAATTATAAAAAAAAGTATTAGCCTTGGTGTATTATTAATCCAATTGTAGATTTTATTCATAAAGGGGCTGTCACTTTTGCATTAATCAATTCGGTATAGAAATCAGAAACTATAATTATGAAAGCGATCATGAAACAGTAATTGAGAATGCAGTGGGAGCAAAGGAAGTTCTCCCAAAAATGTCTATAACCTGCTAAAAGTTACTTTATGAATTGAAATGACAGCTTCTTTTTATGGCTGTAGCCTGAAAGATGTAATGAATTGAATATCACAGTACGTAAATTTCAAGATCGTTACCCATGTCTGCGTCGGTGTTGAAGCCTTGGTTATTGTGACGCCATGTAATTCAATATTAAATCAACCACCCAATCACTCTGTTTATGTATGTTGATCTTGGCATAAAAACTTAAATTTAATTTCGAGATATGGCTAATTACTTCGCTGTAATTAGAAACTAACAACTACCAATAACAACTTAACATAGCTTTGGATGTATAGCTTTTGCCACATGGGTTCCAGTTGCAACAATGCTGTAATCGAAATTGAAAGTAACTAATATGTTGCTACTGAAAAATAAAGAGGGACAGTATCCGTTAAGATATTTAATCCATATTAAAAATTATTCTTTTTTATTTATCGATTCATATGTTGTGATACAAGAGGAATAGTGCGTATAATAACACAGATCTTCAAATTTTTGGTGAAATCGGAGCCTCGGACATTCCATCTTTTGTTTGTCAACTTATTACTGAAATGGTCACACGTAATTGTTTTAAACCAATACTAGTTTATTACTGTACATGGATGCTAAAGTTGTGATTATTTTTGGACGAAATGGGAAAGACTTGTGATTATTTTTTGATAGATAAAAGTATTCAAGAAAATTACTTTGAAATAAAGGCATATACATAACAGTTATTGACAAAAGAATAGAGTTCATCAACTGTTTTTATTTTCTTTTTATGTTGATTGACTGGCAGCTAATTCTTATAAAAAGGTATTTTTATATGCGATAGAAACAATACGGACACCACTGAAAACTGACCTTTTTACAAAATATATTTTTATTACGTGGCCAACCATTT
The DNA here is from genome assembly GCF_040412425.1 of Macrobrachium rosenbergii. Taxonomy (NCBI): domain Eukaryota; kingdom Metazoa; phylum Arthropoda; class Malacostraca; order Decapoda; family Palaemonidae; genus Macrobrachium; species Macrobrachium rosenbergii. Next base: position 7,291,296 of record NC_089764.1, on the reverse strand, counting down.
TACATAATTTCGGAAGGAAATGATTATTTCCGGTAGGGATTATGCGTACGTTGATGATGGAACCATGCAGAAGAAATTTATAAATTCCATTTTATCCATTAATCATTGTTTGAACTACGATTCTCATTCAAGATCTGACGGTTAACAAAGGAATGAGCCAAAGAAATTTGTCCTAGTTTTTATAGAGCTCACCCGCACAAAGATATGCCCTGTGGTGCAAAAAAAAAAATCATTAGAAGATTGCTCATATCATTTAGCTCAGAAACGACTGGGAAATATTTAAATAAAAAGATTTATCAGATGTTTTGTTTCTGAAGACTTTATGAATCTCCTCTAATATAGAGACCCTAAGGGTAATCCTTATTTTGAAGTCTTAGCAAACGAGAAGTTTACGACAAAGAAGACTAATCGTTATTTTGATATTTTTAAAATAAACTTCTTATATTTACGAACTTAGCCAAACTTCATTTATTAGGTCGTTGAGCTTTTATAGTAAAGAATACTGCCGTTACTGATAAGATCCTGTTTATTTATAGAAATTGTCCGAGGGGACGTCAGATCGCGTAATGAACTCGATTACACGACTACATTTTATTTGGCGATGATAGTTTCCAGTATTTTTGGAATAATAATTGAATAAATAACGCAGTTCTTAATGAATGTATAAATAGCTTAGTATGTTATGCAAGACAATTTACTAATCACTGCTTTACATTGACTGATGTTTTAACTACTTGCACAAAGTGGTGATGCATGTTTAAATTGATAGGCAACCTATCATTTGAGGCAATACTATAATTTCTTATAACAATTCGCCTTTTCGTCTTGCTCTTCTCCATGGTCTAGAATAATCTTCTATATATGATACAACAAAACAATCAAAAACTCTGTCCTAAAATTTTTATATATATATATATATATATATATATATATATATATATATATATATATATATATATATATATATATATATATTTATTTTTTATATATATATATATATATATATATATATATATATATATATATATATATATATATATATATATATATATATATATATATATATATATATATATATATATATATATATATTTTAAAAAAAGATACTGAATGAGTTTGGGACACGATGGGAATATAATCTGCTTCTCATCTTACAGTAGAAGTATCAGAAGTAATGTCCTTCTTTCGCAGACGTCCCAGAAATAGTATCCTTCTTCCCAGCCAGGCTTCTTCTAGCTTAATTGGGCGTGAGGTTAGTGGCATGTGATGAGGTGACTGGGGGTCGGTCCGTGAGGTCAAAAAAGAATGGTTTTGAGGTAGATATGGCAGCAAATCCCTTACTTTTATTTGGATAACACCATTTCCTTAATTGGGCTATTTCCCGTAGTCTTCTACGTTGCAAGAAAGAGACCTTAATTAACTACACATAATATTATTCTTGAACCTAACGAGGTAAGGTTCGTGAATACTTATTAAAATTTATATTAATATGTAAGATTTAAATATGAGGGTTTATTATCCAAATTTATCAGTTTACAATAATTGAATATTGGTCATGAAAATTATGATTTCGGAACACATAAAGTATTTTCTGGTGATGAAGTTTATGGCGTTAAATAGTGAGGTAATTTGTTAAACGACAGATCTTCGTGATTTAACGCAAGCCAAGAGTACTGGGATCAGATATCATAAGAAAAAAAAACTAGTTCTTAAATCTCCTACATTGAAGAATTAGCATCTATAAATTACATGATCAACAAGAACACGAGGAGGGCGAACCTTTAGTTTTCTTACATGATGGTGATGCACGAACGTTTGGTACATTGTTCTGTAGCGGAGGCGTGAGTAAGAGTCAGCGTCTACAAACTTACTAATTTATTCAGACAACAAGCAGACAGGCAATAACTCTTGGAGAGGAAATGTGGCGTCCGACACCAGGCGAACGAAAACAGAGGTCACCACACAATCATTTGTGTTTGTTGACAGATGAATATATACAAATAAGTTGATATACAAGGCAAGACTGAAGCTATGGTACATATGGCTGAAATGCTGACATTGTAATGCATATGGTGATAAAGATACCTTTAACATGACAATAACATGAATGGAGATATATGTATGTATGCTGTATGTATGTATATATGATATATGCTGTGTTTAGATGTTGTTGTGAGGAGATTAGCGAGCCAGGTGAGATGACGGTGTATAGGACCCACGTAGGACTCTACAATACATTGAGGGAAGAATTTTGATTTGAATAATTTCTTAATACTCTACTCACAAGAAGTGAAGGTTCTGCATACATAGTCTTACTCTTTATGCATTTGATAAAGAGGGAATTAGTATGAACGGCGAATGAAACTTCTTAGACCAGTGGTTCCCAACCAGGGGTCCATGGAAGAAATTCAAGGGGTCCATAGAGATGACAGGAAGATTTATTGCCTCGTGAAATGACGAGTGTCATGCATTTTTAGCCAAATTGGAGCTGTATAAGAAGAGAGTGAGTGTAGGAAACATTTATGATGTTTCCATCATTGAATGAAGTTCTTGCTGATGGTCAGCTTTGAACACCTTGTCCAAGGAAAATGGATCACTTGTCTCAGCTAGATGATGAATTTCGCCGTTACTTTCCTGACTTAAGCCCTCAGCATGCAGGATTAGCAAAAAATCCGTTCTTATGTCAGATTGATGATGTGTTAGAAGACGCACAAGAAGAGTTCATTGAGCTTATCCACGATTCAACAGCCAAGAATGTGTTCCAGTCAAACTCCTTGTCTAGCTTCTGGTGTTCAATGATGGAATCATATCCAAAATAAGTGATCTGGCAGTTCGAGTTCTTTTGCACTTTGCTTCAACCTACCTGTGAAATTGGGGTTTCTTCATTACTTGCAATAAAAACAAAATAAAGATGACTTTTGAGATGCACTGGCTGCCACTGAGCCAAGGATTCATGAGACTTGGACAAAAGTCCCATTGAGAAATATAAAGTGACATACTTTTTGCAACCAATGAAAAGTTTCATTCACTGCTGTTTTTTGTGATTTTTTTGTGTTTTTATTCATACATGTGTTTTATTCATACATTTATTCATACATGTGTTTTATTCATACAGATTTGTTATTTTTTTTATTTATACATGTGCTATGCAAGCTCAAAAATAGGGCAAGTATTATAAAGATAGTTTGTGCATACAATACCTACAACTATAACAACATTAACATAAAATTTTTCCTATGTATTTTACTTAAATAAAAAACGTGCTCAACGGAATGTGTTCTGATTTCATATAAATAGGCCTGCAGCTTAATCAACATAACAGTGCAAGGCATTTTACATGAATATATTTTTTTTGCAGAAAAATCTTTATTAATTTCGTTGTAGGGGTCCACAGGTGAAAAAGTGACTGAATAGGGGAAACGGGACAAAAAAAGGTTGGGAACCATTGTCTTAGACGGAAGCCTTGAAGGATGAGACAAAACATTAATTATTATTTAAATTTTTGTCGGAGAAAAAAAAATAGTAAGAATAGTAAGAAATCTAATGAAAACCATATTAAGTAGCTAGGGAGACGGAAATGAAAACTGTTGTCTATTGTGACAATCGTGGAAATAATGTTACCTTGGGAGAAAAAATTTAGAGGTGAAAGGCGAAGAGAATTTGAGATAATGGAAGATTCAGGTGAGAGACTATTATAAAGAGTAAATCTGGTTAAGACCAGGACTAAATATAGGCCTAATGGATCCGCGAGGGAAACATTGCAGACGATAAGGCTTCTAGGTAAAAAAGGCGTTTGAGTTATTCATGTGGATAAATTTGTATCTGCAGAATAGTAAAGACTTAGAAGTTGACGGGAATACTAATGAGGAGTTGCCACGTGGTAGGATTTTTTTTAACTAAATGGGCAAATGCCGCACAAATTCACGGTAGAAAAAGTTCTTTAAATAATATAAAAAGCCGGTGACTGAGATAAAGGAATGTAAGTATGATGAAGACACATGAAGGATAAGCATGCAACGGAAGGTAGGAGGAAGACTTATTTAAAAGATCGAGTTGGATGATAAGAGACGTGATATAAAAAGGAGTATGAGTTTATAGATGGCTAAGGAACTGTACAAAAAGAGCAAAAAATTTGGTTAGAGGTAAAAATTGAAAGGCCATGGAAGCCAAGATAAATTGAAGTAGCAGCCAAATATAGTAGTGTTTAAAGAAGTTGGAATAATAAAAGGGATTTAGGTCCAACTACCTTCATGAAAAAGTGAGTTATGAATGCTGATAAAAATTAAAGAACTGTGGCCCCTTTGAAGGAAATCACTATGTTTTTTTAAACTTTCTTAAAAAAAAAAAAAAACAGTAAAATCTACAAGATAAGAGTAAACCGAAAGAAGAAAGTTTGCCCAGCTGCTTTTCTTCATTATGAGTAATGAGCGAAAGATAATTATAACTTGAATAAAAAATGAAACAAAAATTGAGTCACTATGTATTTACATTTTCTGTTGAAATGTATTGTAACATAAAAGAAACCAACCGTTTCTTTTTGTTGTATCTTTTATTTAATGGTTGGATTAAGTATAGGAGAAACAAATTGTTTCATGAAAAACGACTCTTTCGATAAGAGGAATTGCAGATAATGAGGTAGATTTATTCGCAATTTGATTCCTAAAAGATATACATCTGCTGAAATGGAACTCAAGTCGTAACCATTAAACTTAAGTGTCCCTAATGGGACTGTTAGGGCAAATGTCAAGAATACCTTGCAGACAAAATACGTAAACGATATGGCGGTTGAACTTTATACAAATAGTCGTGAAAAATCGACTCATTTTTATAATGAATGTAGGATGTTTATGAATCATGGTAATTTTATATTAAATTATGCATAAAATAGAAAATAAATATTTAAAAACCCATATTACTGAAAAGAAATATTACATATTATTGCAAACTAAAGTCAGAGATGATAAACAGTTCCACCTTAAATGCAAATCGTTTGTTTCTCCCTAATTCCGGGAGGACTAACCCGCCGTCGGAAATTCTTTATAAAGTGGACTTCCCTAAATAGCGCGGAATGGCACTGAATTTAAAATGGCTTAATGTCCTGTAATGGAACCAGGGAGAACACAGGATCAGGGATATTGCGGGTGTCTTAACTCCAAATTAGACACAAGTACGAGTAATCATAAACAACCCTCTGATATACGAATAATAATGGTAAAAAGTCCTTATATGTATGAAGAAAAAGAAGTGGTAAAATTAAAACGCAAAAAGCGTGGTGAATGAAGTTACCTGCGTTCATTGTTGTGGGTAGCATAATGGAAGAGTCAGCACTGGGTTACTGCTACAACGCATTGTCAGTTACATCATGTCAGTAAATTAAATTGAACTGAAATGCTTCTTGCTGAGTGTAGGGTTGGATGGGGGTTGGAATAAGAGAGAATTTTACGAAATCTGTAGAAATACTGAGTAACTAGTCAAGAAAATATAGGATTGGGTTTGGCAACATAAGTTACTCAGGTATATGGGCTTTGGAAGTCCCATGTATATGTATCTAGTGCAAAGGGTCTATTCAAGTGTAATAAGTGCCTATACAATTGAACAACTAGAGGATCTTATCTGTACAAGTATATGGATCATGTGTGTATAATCAGAAAGGTTCACAAGGCGAAAGAGGAAATAGCGGCGATCGACAACTGGCCCCTGTTACTAAAAATAGACCGCGCCAGTGCGCATGCTCCTGTTTACATCAAGCAGGTCGGACAAACAAACGCAGTTGAGTGCCCCATGACAAAGCAATGAACTTCGCGAACTTTGTGTAAATAATGGAGCTCCAGCCAATCATATCAAGTGGTACAGGTGTGATAAAGGTAGGGGCCACGAACCACTGCTGTTATGGACTTTGTAAGAGTGATAGCAGGTATGCTGCCAGAGATTGCCATTTACCTCCGTCAATGGTAATAATGATGTCCTCTTAACATCCTGAGGCTATACAGTCCTCACACCTGAACCAAGTGAAAGGTTACATGAGTACTTTGTATTTTCATATCAGAAAAGAGCGAGAGAGAAATAAAGATATAATATATATATATATATATACAATATATATATATATATATATATATATATATATATATATATATATATATATATATATATATATATATATATATATATATATATATATATATATATATATATATATATATATATATATATATATATATATATATATATAATATATATATATATATATATATATATATATATATATATATATATATATAGGCATAAAATATATATATATATATATATATATATATATATATATATATATATATATATATATATATATATATATATATATATATATATATATATATATATATATATATATATATATATATAGATAGATAGATAGATAGATAGATAGATAGATAGATAGATAGGTATTTAATCGAGAAACGCTTGGAGCCTCTCTGGTTATTTCATTCAGTACTTCATAAAGCGTTTTGTTCTCATCTTTTGCAAGCACAGCCTTGTTTCCCACCACTGGCAAACCACGGCACTCCAACCAATTTTGCTGACATACTGAATGATCCAGCACACTGCTAAACACAAAAAGCAGCGCCAGCAACATCAGTTTTTCAACTTAATTTACGAAACTTCACTGTTGTGGCCATTACGACATAAGTCGTACTGATTTGTTTGTTCGACCTCGTGTAGTGCCTAGCTAAGCGCGAAGTGATGACGTAGTTGCTGTTCGCTGCTATTACCGCAAGAATGACGGGAAAATGGTAATTTTAGGGGTGCAGCATTTCTTCTCTAACTTAAAACACCTCGCACTGGAATTTCAGACTGCTATTTCATATCGGCCAGTCCGAAGTGGTCAGTGCGAATTTTCGAGTGTAAGGTAGAACGACAGACTAATCAATTTAAGCTGATATTCCGGTTGGATTGGTGGTTTTCATCAAATTGAACCGTGGACTGTTTGCTCATCAAGTCAAAGTGATGAGAGCTAACTATTCTATGCTTTATAGAAGACACCCCTTCAAAGTATATTTTGTTTAGGTACAGCTTTACCAGATTATTGAGATACTGCTTTGGCAAACAATTTCATTAACAATATAATTTGTAACGTGATAATCTTGAATTTTCTTTGTTTTTCCTATTACTTGTGCAGTAACAAGCAATTTCCACTCCACCTAAAATGGGCCCTTTCATTTGCAAACTGAGACAGTTATAATCTTGTCCTCATACGGAAAGTTCTTTTTTGACGTTTTATTAAAATGTTCGTACTTTTTCTTTGTCCTGGATTTCTTCCTTTACTTCCAAGGCTCCCTAACTGTACCAGCGATCGCTGCTGTTATAAACATTCGATCCTACTTATGGTCACCACAAGGATTAAAAGGGGTTGGAGTCCAGCTATCATGTTTCTTTTATTTCTTTCAGTTACCAGTTTCCCTTCCACAGGTTAAATCTTCATATACGGGCCGCTCTTGGAGAAAGAATCCGTGCTTGTATATAATCGGCTTGATCTATACGATTATAAGAAAATATACGTCCAAAATGAATCCATTTTTATATCTCTTTTGTCATAAATCAACCACCAACTCGTCTGAATTTTTAACACTGTTCCACAATTCTTCCTTAGTTTAATTTAACTTCCCATCACACTAACTAGTTTTCAATCCTGTTCATCTTTTGAACAGTGTCTATTACCAATTCCACTTTACCCAAAAATTTATTGTCTCTTAATTAAATCATGAGCTGTACTAAACGTGAATATTTTAACTAACGTATTGTCTACATATTATTTTACTGGTCATTTTTTCTTCTCCAGTTAAATATAGACGTCTATTCTCCTTTTTCAAATCGACTATTTCGGAACAAATTTCCCTTTTAATTCACTCTATACACTCCAAAGCTTTCATTTGGTGCACCTGTTTCCCTGTCACCTGCGATCCTCAACTTGATACAAGAGATCCTAGGACTCACGTATTTTCCACTTTTTCTCATGTCTCTGTGGGTTCCCTGACACAACAGGAGTTATCTCTCCCCTTGTCCTACATCTTTCTGCCACACTAGGAACTTTTAACTGGCAATTTCATTTTGACGCGAAGAGGCAGCATTTTAGATATTTCTCTGTATAAGCGCATTTACTGCCATGCATCTCTCCCAACAGCGCACTTCATATATATATATATATATATATATATATATATATATATATATATATATATATATATATATATATATATATATATATATATATATATATATATATATATATATATATATATATATATATATATATATATATATATATATATATATATATATATATATATATATATATATATATATATATATATATATATATATATATATATATATATATATATATATATATATATATATATATATATATATATATATATATATATATATATATATATATATATATATATATATATATGTATATATATATATATATATATATATATATATATATATATATATATATATATATATATATATATATATATATATATATATATATATATATATATATATATATATACATATGCAGATTGTCTCAATATTATCCTGCCAATATTGATAGGTTTTTTCTCTTTTATTTTACTTTTTTGGTAACAAAATTGCACTTAAAAAAAGTATTTTCATTGTGTTTCACGAATAAATAACTACATTTGATTATAAATTTAAATCTTTATCTGCCTCTAGATTTCTCATTAATTCGATCACTGATATTGACGGTAAGCAGTATTTGAACAGGACGGCCAAATATTGCGTTTAACAAAATGAAAGTAATTGACACTGAGTATTTAGACCCTGTTGGTAACCTCGTCTTTTTTATCCGGAAATGAAAATATAAATTTCGCAGAATATTAGAGAAATTATGCTAATTATATAATAGCAATATGTCGGACGATTTACTTTATCTACTTCTAATATATATATATATATATATATATATATATATATATATATATATATATATATATATATATATATATATATATATATATATATATATATATATATATATATATATATATATATATATTTATTTATATATATATATATATATATAAAATTATATTCGTAAACCAGGATCATTTTGATTTCTTCTGTTGAAGTTAAATATCATACTGTATTAGTCATTAATTTATACTTAAATAGCAATGCTTGCTTTTCTTTAACGTATTAAACGCTACCCTTAATAATTCATTGAATTTCGAAATAAATGCTAATAAAAAGTATCATCCAAGGTTTTCTTTTCACAAAAAATAATGGAAAGTAACTAAATTCATCACAACTGGTTGCATGAAAATATTTCGATAATGCGTACTGTGAAGAAGATTATCAAGTAACTATGGCAACCCGTTACTCTAGTGGGGTCATTATCTTTAGATAAGTATAAAAATATCTGTTTTTTTTTTTTTGTCCTAAGATATAGGCAAAGAGTACTCTTATGGTTTATTAAATTGCCAAAAAAATTATTATTTTTGGTTCCCTAACTAAGCGTTTACGTTATGGCGTTTATCTTCATAATGTCTCTTTGAATTATGGTTCAACTCATTTAAGCGAAACACATTAAGGAAGGCCTCTTTAATCTCAGCTAAAAGAATACCTGGTAAAAATATACAAATAAAAAATATAAAACAAAGAATTAAAGAGCCAACAACAATATAAGCAACATATGAAAGCTATTATAAGAAAGATGTAAGGTCATCCATGCAAAAAGATTAATGAAAAGCAGTAAAGAATTGATTGAGAAAGATCGTGTGACGGTAATCATTAAAGGAGAAAGAATTGATATATATATATATATATATATATATATATATATATATATATATATATATATATATATATATATATATATATATATATATATATATATATATATATATACATACATAAAGATATAATCCATGGAAAATGGAAACATTGAGTATATATGAGGCCTTTCGACACTTACGTTATATTTTTACTTAGCAGACTGAAGAAATATAAAAGTCAGTTTAAAAAAGCTTGTATAAATGACAGATGGGGATTATTAGGAAAACATATGCACCTGGAATCCAGCACAATTGAAGAATTAGTAGAACTGCCAAAACTGGGTTAAATATTTAAGAGGTTTTACAATGGATTAGGATCAACCGTTCAGGAGCAGGGACAGGACAATTAAAAGATTATACAGGGTCGTGACTGACCACCCAAAAATATTTGTACAACAAAATAATTTTTTTTTTTTTTTTGTAAACAATAATAATTTTTGCAAGATGAACATTTTTACAAATAAAAAATTATATTAAACATACGGATACATAGAAAATATATATCAAGTAACTAACTTGTGATTAAGTCAGTGATTTTATCTTTAGGTCATTCTTGAACATTTTTCTAATACAGGGGTCCAAATTACAGCTGGAAGTAAGCTGGATAATTGCGGACTCCAATAGATTTCTTGAAGAGAAATCTTTCGATTTGACAATCACAGAACTTTCAGTCTAATTTATCCTGTGAGAGTTTTCACTTAAATAAATGAATATAGCATTCGATGCTTGTCCAGTTTTGACTGAATACTTATGTTGCTTAATACGTACATCTAAATCTTTGCTAGAATGGCCAATATATAACGAGGGGCAGTCCAAACATGGAATTTTATATATTATGTTGTTGCTTTTTTTAGGGCTATTTTTCATTAACATCCTTTTGAGTGTGCCATTATAAGAAAAAACGAGGTTGACATTGAAATGTCCACCTTGCAGAAATTATTATTGTTTACGAAAAAAAAGAGAATAATTTTGTTGTACTAATATTTTTGGGGTGGTCAGTCACGACCCTGTATAATCTTTTAATTGTCCTGTCCCTGCTTCTGAACGGTTGATCCTAATCCTTTGTAAAACCTCTTAAATATTTAACCCTGTTTTGGCAGTTCTACTAATTCTTCAATTGTGTTGAATTCCAGGTACATATGTTTCCTTTATAATCCCCATATGTCATTTATACGAGCTTTCTTTGTAAACTTTTATATTTCTTCAGTCTGCTAAGTAAAGGACGTAAGTGTCGAAAGGCCTCGCAGCACTCCAGTGTTTCCGTTTCCCTTGTGGATTTTATCTTTATTTATATATTCATCACGTTCCATGTTTTCGTGATTCAGTTATACACACACGCACACACACACACACACACACAATATAACACACACACACACACACTATTATATATATATATATATATATATATATATATATATATATATATATATATATATATATATATATATATATATATATATATATATATTAGTGAATGGTGTGTATTTTTTCATGTGTACATCGAGAGAGAGAGAGAGAGAGAGAGAGAGAGAGAGAGAGAGAGAGAGAGAGAGAGTGACTTACATATGAGAGAGAGAGAGAGAGAGAGAGAGAGAGAGAGAGAGAGAGAGAGAGAGAGACTGAAAAGTAAAATTCGTTTTCTGGGTTGGAGCTGAGCCTGTATGAGCGGACCCGCCTTTGACCATGGCTGACTGAAGACCGCAGATATCCATGGTATTCGTGATCTGTTATTGTCTTTAATGGATAAATAAAAAGAGGTATTTCTTCTTAGGGAAATGCAAAATTTTTTTTTAGATTTGTGCATAAATAGTATTTAGGTTTAGAATTATTTTGCTGTAAATAGAATGCAATTACAGTTGTTTCATTCAAAGAGAATAGAAACACTTTTAGACCCAATTAAGACGAAAATTCATTTCAACTACTTTTCACGGGAAACAAACCATTAGGATAACAAAGCATTCGCTAATATTATTACCTACAAAAGATACTCCTACTTGCTTGCATCTAAGTTATTGGCACTTTTCTGTGTAATCGTTATTTTTTTATTTATAATTCCTGAAAAGGGAAAAATTCTAAAAACTTATTCTTCGCGTCTTGTTTAATGATCTCTTTTCATGAATATTCTCTCTCAGACAAAGAAATGGAGAAAATGCGGTTTTACCTCATCGTTAGTTATGGAGAAAAGAAAGAATTCCCTTTTACTTATACTTAGAAAGAATTTCTTTCCGAATTACAGTCGTAGGCGGCCTCTAGCAAAGGGCAATGAAGGTGGACTTTTCCAGTCACTTTGAAGAACTTCCTTTGATCTTTCCGACTTTACCTTCAATTCGCCTGCTTTGTAGCTTCGGTTATTTTCGGCCTTACTAATTTAACTCTGGGTATCTTTGTTTATGTTGATTTTTCTCTAATCCTGTGTATAACATGAATGAAAATTACGTTTTCATACATTTTGCCACTGTGATATTGGTTCACTTTCAGATTTCAAAGGTTATTCTCCCACTATTGTTACAGAATTTGAGTCTTGTGTGATTAGATGATTTTTTGATGTTTGTATGCTACTGTTAACTTGCTTCGTTCCTAAGTTTAAGTTTTTGTGTTTTTAAAACTAATTTATCCTGATTCTCTGGAGTGAATGCAATCATTAACTTACGGCGTTTCCAACTTCAAGTTTTAGTTTTTCTTTTATAATCAGTTTATATTGATACCCTGAAGAAAGGTTGTATTACATATTACAAAGTCTCGTTAACTTATCCATATTCACGTGATGAATGTTAATATGTTTCATCGAAATATATGGGATTTTGTTTTAATACGCCTTTAACTTTTACTGCTGTGTTAGACTACAGTAAAATGACATTCATTAATTTTTGCATATGATTATTAAAAACACCATAACTTTCAGTATCACCGTGGTTATGCTATCATAAAAAATCCTCGAATGATCTGTGAGATGAGTTGACGCAGAAATACTATTAGAAATGATTCGAAGAATGTCTGGTACCTTCTCTTTATGAGAAACATCCAAGGTCGATTCATGATTGGCAGATTCAATAAAGCTTTGAATTATTCAAAGATACACAAACGTGGAGCAACGGGATTGTGATGCCAGGCCATGAAAACAATTTAAATATCTAATATTCAGCAGATGAAAAATGGATATCTCTCTCTCTCTCTCTCTCTTTGTTCAGAGAATACCCACTCGCCTCTCTTTCTCTAAGAAAGTGTACTAAAACCTTCTGGATGAAAAAAAAAAATTAACAGAGCTTTAGCATACACAAGGCGCTCTCAGAATTTCCTGTTTCGCTTTATTCATCTTTTGAAGAAATTTTACCCCTTGATATTTCTTAAATCTCCCATCTTGAAAATGTTCGAGGAAATACAGGATAATGAAATGCAATGAGGAAAATACAAAGTAACAGAAACACAGTAACACTGCTCGAGTATACTATTCTTCCACCATACCATGGTTTTTATATATATATATATATATATATATATATATATATATATATATATATATATATATATATATATATATATATATATATATATATATATATATATATATATATATATATATATATATATATATATATATATATATATGTATATATATATATATATATATATATATATATATATATATATATATATATATATATATATATATATATAGATATAGATATATATATATATATTTGCCATCAGCCATAATGATCATTTAATCGAAGTGTGACTCGGTAGTAATAAGCGCAACAAGCAGCGGAATAGCAGAAGAACGAACAAATTTCCTTTAAAAGCCAATCGTTTTTCACACACAGAGCTAGATCAAGCACTATATACAAATACTTAGCATCAATGTGGGTTCATTGTAAGCCTTTTAAAAAATCTTGAATGCCACGCGACAATCGTTAGGCACTGAAGCCGAATACCTCATCGTTTCATCTCTCGGCAATATTGATGCTACAACAGCGAGTGGGTTTTATCTGGAAGATTAATTTGTGATTCAGTGAGCTCTTTTAAAACTGTCAGTCTTCTGCAGTTCAAAACTAAAATCATTCAGTAATATAAGAGCGTATAGTTATATCAGCATTTAATTTAGCTAGTCCATAGAAATATCAGTCTGATAAGGTTGTCAGACAACTATAGTGTTATATGCCAAGATTAGTTTGTAACAAGTACGATACTATCCCCCAAATCCACCTCAGTGGTTAGTTTTAATCTGGGACTCTCAAAACAATTACATAAAATAACCATTAATATTTTGCATATCATCGTTTGCGAGAAATATGGCTCCTACCCCTCTGAGACTTTATACCTTGATTTAAAATGAGTTGCAAATTTATATTTCCATTAAAAATATCCTGACCATCATTAGTTAGTGTCAAAAGATTACCCTCACGAGTACCAACAAATTTGTTTTCAATGAAAATGAAAACTATCAGGTGGTTATCCCGGAAAATACGAGGCGTAATGCTCGTAAGATAATGAACTATATAACTAATGTTGTCGAATAACACTATTAAATCTAATCTTCTGCGGAGTATTAGTCAAGCCTACGCTAACTCAGAGGAAAAGTAACTGATGTAAGGGTTTGTAAAAACTCTTAATGAAAAGTCAGTGTAAGATGAATATTGAGGCTGTCAAAATGAGAACAGTGGAGGGGCATTTTTCTCATAAACAGGGGACACATTATTCTAATTAACAGACTCTAGGGATCCTAAGGATAAAACCTTCATTTTTTGGGGGAGGGGGTGACTTTGATGACGTGTCTGGTTACGTATTTTCAAATTAAACATGTGTGGTATGTGTAATTGTAATAGCCACAGTGCCATTTTAACCTCTCGAATTCTTCACGTTTTTTTTTTTTTTATACGCTTGTCACTAAAAAGCCTCAGATCCAAGTGCCAGATTTTTGAAGTAGTTATGATGTTTCCCGCTACCGGTATATGTATGTACGAGAGGCAAGAGCCTTTTTTCCTTTTCGTGGTCAGGTCGGCAACGTGACCTCGTCGTGATTATGGGACACGGGTTCGTTTCCCGCTACCAAATGGCATAATTACTTCAAGTACTAAATAAATTCCAGAAATTGTTATATAAGGACACCAAAATGAAGAGATATCTGTTCCCTTTATCAACCACCATGGTAGTTGGTGGTTAGTAAAGCCCAGCAACCCGGAGTCCACAAAAACGCCGACTTTGGCCCTCTGTAACTATGGAAATGTTCAACTGACTACGATGAAATTCTGGCTTTAGAGGTTTCCTACCAAGGTTTGTAATCGTGCCAAATTTTATAAAAATCTGTTAAGCCGTTCCGAAGATCCAGATATCGATTTTTGGCGTTTTTTTTTTTTTTTTTTTTTTTTTCATTGGTCAATTTTTGGTGTTCAGGGGATGTGGTAGGGTGTGGGTGGGTGGGTAAGGGTCTTAACATACCTGTGGAGCAATACTAGTAAAAGATACAACCGTGAAACTTAGCTTTCTGAAAGCTCGCATTCTGGAGGGGTGCCTTTTGGGGTTTGATTTTTGAAATAATGAATTTTAAAGGTACAATGAGTCATTCAAAGTAGCCCCCAAAATTAAAATTTCCTGATGTTCAGGAACGGACTCCTCACAACATTAGAAGAGATGCTGTTTTCGTAATGTGTGTGAATAGAAAGTAGTGTTGGCTGACTTAGATCCTGTTCACACGAGGCAGAAACCGCGTGGATGGAAAAAGCAGTGACCGTAAGCATCATGGCAGTTATCTGCGCGTTTCATTCAGTATTAATATGGAAATGGAGTAAATAACATGCGTACGGTATGTTCAAAAGACTGTATCCAAAACCGAGAGAATATGAGCCCAGATTCTTCATTTATTTCAGAATGACCATAAAATAATTTGACGATTTACTTACACTGAACAAGGATAATTCATCAAATAACGTAATGTAGTGTATTCACTTATTGTAATTATGAATACATGCATCCACACGCATATATATGTATATTACATATATACATCTCCTTCCCAATCTCCTCTCCTCCCCACCTCCTCTCTTCTTTTCTCCTCCTCTCCCCCTCCCCACCTTCCCATCCCCCTCCCCTTTCCTTCCCCCTTCTCTCCTTCTTCCTCTTCCATTCCACTTCTTCCTTCCCCTTCCCCTTCCCTCTCCCCTCTCCTTCCATTCATTCCCTTCCCTTACCTTCCTATTCCCATCCCTTTCTCTCTTCCTCCCTTCCCCTTCCCTCTCCCCTCCCCTCCCATTTCCCCTTCCTCTCGCCTTCCTACTCCCTCCCCCTTTGTTAATTACATTCATAAATCGGTTATAATTTCTGTCAAAACTAAAGTGTATAAAATAAAAAAAATATATAAAGATTCTTTATAGACATGCTTTTATTAAAATGCACTGAAAATTAAAAAAATAATTTTTTTGAGACAAACCAGGATTTTCTTACAATTATTCATGTATACAAAAATAAAAGCGTGGTCCCCAAACATGGAAGGAATTGCTACAAGAAACAAAAAAAAATCTATTTCTTTTCTTGTAGCATTTCCCTCCATGTTTAGGACCCACACTTTTATTTTTATAGACATGATTAATTGTAAGAAAATCCTGGTGTGTCTCAAAATTATTTGTTTTTATTTTTTTATGCATTTTGATAAAAGCATGTTTACAATTTTTTTGTATTGTTTTTATTAATAGTCTAGCAGCAGAGATCCAGAAGCTTATCCGGACGCTCTACTCAGAGAAGACAGACACCTTCATTTTCGGCCTTAAGACTAAGACTTGCAAAACCCACAGGCACAGAACAGGACGTTAGAGACTGGGCACTGAGGTTGAATAACCTTACTTCCTGGTTACATTAGTCCTAATGGGGGATTTCCCTTAGCAAAGTAGTTCCATACACACAACTCATAGGCTTTTGTCATTTTCACGCTTCCTCAGAATCAAGTTGTGAATTATGATTTTCATTAAATGGGTCTTTTTGGTAGCTATTAGCAACATTAAACAACAGACACAAAGGTACAACAGAAAGCAGGAGTAACAAAAAATGTTAGCTGTTATTGTTTCACATTCTCTTAGATATTTTGAATATCTTTCGGAAATATAAGTGGTACACGGTGGGAAACGATATATAAGAACACGTTTGTGTATATATTTGTCCACCCCGTACATAACCTCTGCACCTAGCCAGTTCTAAATTGGTCCACATATATAACTCTCCACAAAGAGCCCGTGTCTATGCATGCTATTTTCTCTAGCTTGTTACCTTGTAGGCTGAAATTTAACTGAATGATGTTTAGTACTCTGAGGCTATCCCTTAATCAACAATATTTTAAGAGTCTTGCCCATATGTCCTCCAAAAACTTTTCCTGATCTAATTGTCTTGGTTTTGTATTATTAATTCCTGATATTATCAAAAGCTCGTAGCAATGCAAACTGTTATAATGTTTTTTTAACTGAGACACAATGCGACAGTTTAGAGGCAGTCAAGTGTTTGCCATGCTTGCCTTGTCAAAACATTATCCTGCTACCATGGATAGTTTGTCCCCTAGCACTAATGTTGCCTATTATTTTGAAATTAATTTTGAAAATCAAAGGAATTAATAAGTTTCATGTTTTGATCAAAAGTATTTCTGATTCAATTATCACTATGGTCTTAATCAATATAAAGGAGTTCTTGACCACATTGACACTTATATAGAGAACATCTTTATAACATTTTTCATCAGATTTCGTGATTCTCTTCATTTCTAAAATAAATAACAGTTTGCTAAAAGTGATCAAATGTTGTTACATTATCTATTTCGAACATGCGTTCATCAGAAAGAATTTAGACTATATATACATATGTACATACATGCATACACACACACACACACACACACACACACACACACACACACACACACACACACATATATATATATATATATATATATATATATATATATATATATATATATATATATATATATATATATATATATATATATATATATATATATATATATATTGCTACGAATGTCAAGGGATACTTTTAATTGATTCTGGGCGGCATCCAATGATCACAGGAGTTCCTTATATATTTATTACGCATCTGACTGAATATCAGGACAATTTTCGTAGAATAACAAGGGAAAATCTGTGGCTTAGGCCTTTTTCTTGTGAGGGAAAATTACATAAACTCAAAGGGTTCTCTTAACTAATTATATTTACAGAAACACAGATCAGAAGAATGACGAATTACTGGGCAGTTAATAATAAATGCCTGCTAAATAAATGAATCCTACACAGAATAAATATTCTGTGCCAATGATGTCTTCATAACAGGAAACACCGCAGTGGGGTAGAAGGGGAACTGCACATGAATAGAGCCGAGGGATTCCACACTAGAGGCCTATCTGCAATATGTGCATGAAGGTTACTTGCAATAATAATAAGGCACTCAAAGGGGGTTGTGGGACTGCACAGATGGTGCCAAATAACTCATTTCACCACGAAATGCATAATTACGTTAACACTGAATGCTCCAACACAAATTACTGAAGGTGATAGCACAATGGAAATTAAATGAAAAATCAGGCAGAGAAATAACAGGAATCGTGACTGACTAAGGAACCTTATTCCAGTACATTACCTTTGTCAAGATGACGAGGTCCTCGTTCAATAGGGCACAGGTGATGGAGGGGGGAATTAAAATGCCACTACAAAGGTATACTGATCCGAACCTCAGGGTAAAAAATGTGGAAAGTTCAATGGTCCGGCAAGGTTAAGGACATCTGTCCTCGGTGGTGTTCAGAGCGTTTCTCTCTCTCAATTTCCATTGCATTGTCTATAAATAACCTTCGGGGATTATGCATCATGTCCAATGTAGGTGGTGCAAAGGTCAATTTTGCCACGTTTTCTATATAGGCCGCAAGGCATCAGTTAACCCTCATGGAGGTTTTAGGATAGAGAGGGGAGCCAACTTTCTCTTTTTTGGCTCCTCCCTTGCCCGTTGTATGGTACCGTCGAAGAAGGTATCTTCAAAGGTCATCTGGAACAAGGCCTTAAGCAGTCATTCTGAACAGAGAGAGGGGTTAGGCATAACCATTTTGGGAATGAAGGAGAGAGTTTATAAAGGGGAGAGTGGAAACCCACAGTTCTAGTAATTAAAACAGTTGAAATTAATTTTATTTCTTTCTCAGCTACATTACAGATGTAAAAATGGACACAGATGGCTTGGAGAGAGGCTCCATTCATTGCACCTCCCCAGCCAAGTTACCATTCACACCGTAGATCGGGTGAGAATGATTATCAGCAAGCATACCCACTTAAATACTTTACTTCTCCCTCATTTCCCTTTGGTGCCGTATAATTTAACTTAAACTTCTGTGTAGCAATTAATTTCAAGAGGCAAAACGACACTGTGACATTTACGTTAACACTAGAAATGACATATTCTTATCAGTAAATTCCTATTACTTTAAGGCAGCGTTAATCAGAATATTTTCACTATGTAATGGCATAGATAAAACAGTGAATTAATACTAGGTTAATTCAAGAGATACTTCACACACATTTAATAATAATCAATAACGAATTTTGCACACAAGCAGTTAGTCTGCCTTGAAGAGGCACTATAAACACAAGGTCACGAGTCTGAGACTCGAGATTTGTTACAAAGATTCTCAAAGAGAATGGGTGACAGATTCAGAGTAATCAATATAATTGTAAGTAAAAGGTGATGATTAAATATGTCGAATTTACATTCCTTAGCCTATGGACAGGAAACGATAGCTTCCATAGATTATTTTAAAGTTTAGTGGATAACTGGATAGGAATAAAAAAAAATTCAATTAGCGGAGGTTTGTACATTTTTTTTTTTTTCTTAGCTTTAGTAATTAGTGTGGAGAGCCTTTGTTATTACAAAGACTCGGGGGAGCGGTTAACCGAAGTTAGCGTCAAAGATGCGATTAATCATCTCCTCTAAGAAGGAGATTTATGGAGTTGAATCGTTTCTTTAATGCAGGAAACAGATTTCTCAAAACGAAATGAAAGGTACCAGACTTACCCGGGTTAATTAAAATCCAATGAACCAATCAAGCGTTGGATTAGCGCTATTCAGAGAACTTTAATTATCACAGAAATTATTCTAAGCATGTGTTTGCTGCACTGATACAAGTCAATTCTGAGTTTTGAATATATATATATATATATATATATATATATATATATATATATATATATATATATATATATATATATATATATATTATATATATATAAATATATATATATATATATATATATATATATATATATATATATATATATATATATATATATATATATATATATATATATATATATATATATATATATATATATATATATATATATATAAATATATATATATATATATATATATAATATATATATATATATATATATATATATATATATATTAATTAAATGTTCATTGCTCTATTTCAGAAATTGTTGGAAATGTCGGATAAATATTTTGTGCAATTGCAGTCTCACAGCCTACGTTGATTCTGTATAGTTTGTGTAACATTTTAACGCATATCTTATTATTGTCATGTCAGTGACAAAGACAGATTACTCTAGAGCCGTCTTGTGTTCGTATCTTTTCAACGGGGACCTCGACATGGCTCTGTTACGTATGAAGCATCTGCTGACAGTGACACAAGGAGCAAGATATATTTGTTAATGGGCTACACAAGAAAAGTGACAAATCAGATCAAAGTCCACGGATAGATTTTATTTTTGGGTTGATTAATTTTTCTTTTATATTTTTGTCCCATGCATGGTAAAACCAGCTGTAATGACGTAAGGAAACAACGAAAGATATGTATTTCGGCTTATGGTTATTTTCATATTGTTTTAAGGAAATACACAGTCAACCACGCAAAGCACATTGCACTAAGTTACTAAGACAAGTATACCAAAAAGAACAGCAGGAAAATAATGATAATAACCCTTAAAACTCACTCGTGGCACATCACTGCCTGTCACGTAATATAATACCATCTTTCACCTAGAAAGTGTCAATAGAAATGTATGTTCTATTCATTGATCCCTGTATAGCATCTTCTGGTCAGTTAGTAAATTATTGCATGAAAACAAAGAGGAAAGTACTATTTGAATTCTTTGCACCCTTTCAGGTGCTCGTTTATAAATACAAAACATTGATCGGTCAAAGGAATCTTTTTAGAAATTTGAGTTTGCATGGACGAGCGCACCAGGAGCAATTCCATCCTTGAGTCAGTGGAAAATGTAATCTGGGACCATCTAATTTTCCTATCCCCATCTTCAAATTCTATTAGCAAGTATAATTACCTTTTTTTATATTGTAATTTATTTGCTCGTCACTTTCTTTTAAGTCAGTTTTTTCTATTAATACTGAATGCAAATTATGTATCGTCTATTTTTATGGAACGAAATGGCTGTGATACACAATAGAGCTGTTACACCTGATTTAAAGGTACCTCGATTGATAAGGCTGTTTACATCACAGCCAAATTCACTGTATTAATCTTCAAGAGAATAATCCTTTTAATTAAGTCTTGACGAAAGAAGGAAGAGGAAGGCTGTCATGAAAATCATTTTAAAGAAAAAATTCATGATGTGAATAACTTCACATGAAAACCTTTTTACGAAATTATAGCATAAGGATGAATAGCAAACTTCTGGAAACAATGTCTACTGTAGATTACGTTCTGAAGCCTCTTGGCACTCTTAAGCTTTCTGACAGAAGTTTGCAGTGTAAAATGAGTATTTTAACTCATATGAACTTTTAACTTTGAAAAAAATATAATGATGGAAGCAGGATATATATATATATATATATATATATATATATATAATATATATATATATATATATATATATATATATATATATATATATATATATATATATATATATATATATTATAGTATATATATATATATATATATATATATATATATATATATATATACACACACTTACACACACACACACACACACACACACACACATATATATATATATATATATATATATATATATATATATATATATATATATATATATATATATATATATATATATATATATATATATATATATATATACTTGCCTTCCCTCTCGCTGGCCCTCATAAGAGGAAAACTTCAGCTCCTAAAGAAAGGTAAAGTATTAGGATTTAAGATTTTTCGTCAGCCACGTTCCCTATTCTCCTCCAACTAAGTTCCTTTCTTTTCGTAGTGAGATATACTTACAGTGAGACCTGCATTGCTTTATATTTTGTGCTCTTTATAATTTGCAAAGCATTTACGAAGAAGTGTAACGAAATCGTATGATGTTCAAGTCACTGGAACTGAGTTCAGTCTAGGCATCTTCTATGTAATTCCAAGATTCCTTCATTACAGCGCTAGTTTCGGTTGAGTAACCATAAGTGTTTCAATTGCTGATTAGGAGTATTCAGCTGTGGATCTGTGTATCATCTTGTGTACGTAGCGGCCCTAACTACTTCGGTATCCATGTTTTTTGAAGCGGTCAACCTATCGTAATCCCTCCAGGAAATTCCCCTTCATTTGCTCTCGCCTCATTACCCCAGAATTATGCTACCATTCTTCTGATGTGTTTTCCTTTGTAAATATATAAAGAATTAAGTTAAACCCCAGAGTTTATCTAATCACTCCCCTCTTGAAGTAGGCCTTCAGCTGTATTTTGTTGTTTGTAATTTTAGCTGTCCTCAAGGCCAGAGCCCAGATTTTGTGGTAATTAAGGTAAGTTGCCTATCATCCTAGTATACCCCATTTATCTAGCAAGACCCTACCTTTAAAATTACAACACTGGCGACTTGCCTGAGATCTCGCAATCTGGAATGTCGAAGATTGAGTCCTTACCCCTTTTGCAATGTGTAGTTATCAGCATCACTAAGAGCTGAATGCGGGACAACAAACGAACCTTGTTAATTAGCATAAATTCCCCTATAAGTGCACAAGTGATCCATTTCCATAGTAAGTATTGCGTTATTATGTTATTTTTTGTTAGGCACGAACAAAATCGTGGCTGAAATAGAGTTAAGAATTGTTAGAACACGTGCATGCATCCCAGTTATAAAGAAGACAGAGTTATTAACCTTTACACAAGATTTTTGTGTTATCACATGTTAGCTGCATGTTTTAAAACTTGGAAGGTAGAGAGTGACACTCAGTGAAGAGTTAAGAAAAGGAATAGTGCCCTTATTCTTTCGTCCATGTGATAAGGACAATTTGAAAGTCCTGAAATACTAGCTAGGTACACATTACAGCCATGTGGACTGACCCAGTGCAGCAATTTTCGTATCGCTGGAGATATCATATTTTTACTCTCTCTCTCTCTCTCTCTCTCTCTCTCTCTCTCTCTCTCTCTCTCTCTCTCTCTCTCTCTCGTAGAGGTCAGTAATTTGCTAGGCAAAGATATTATTATTCCTTATTGAACAAATCTCATAAATCCAGAAAAATTTGTTTAGGCCATGCGAGCTGAAAATTGTGGTTAGTACTCGCATTTGTTTTAAATTTCTTCTATAAAAAAACGTACAAGGTAAATTCGATTCCATAACATTTTTTCCCAGTAAACAAACCATGAGAAAAAAGGAAACATCCATTGATTCATTCACCCAGAAGAGAGGAAAATCTTCCGAAATTTATCGGTCGTCTCATTAAAATTTGCTTAAGCTTCGCTCGGCCAGGTGCTAGCTAAGCCAAGACTGCGTTGTATTTGTATATTTCCTTTTTCTTTTCCGTAGGGCACGTGAAATGTCGTTGGCATAAAATTTGCCCGTGCATGGTAAACTAAGATTTTTTTTGTGTGTACTTGTCATATTCTACCGAGTTTTAATATCGCGATTTTGAAATAAGCACACTCTTTTCTCATCGCATTTTATGCATATATTTTTTATCTCTCTTCGCTGAGAAGCCAGCTACATTGTTTCCCTAGCATTTAATTGCGTATATTCAGGAGCAACTGTTCCCAATTTGCCTAGAGCAATATAATTTTATAATATTTGCTGCCACCACCAACATAACCATTCATTCAGACATTTAATTGCGAATTTTTTTAGGATAAGCTTCCCATTTGCCCACCGCCAGCATAATCACTCGTTCAGGTACTGTAACTATTTATGTGAGCAAGGAAAAATTCAAAGCATATTAATCGGTATCCAATTCTACATAAGCCTGTTATTATAATTCCACCAGCTCTGACAATTCTCTGCAAATCATTATTTAATTCTTGAATCATTTCCATGTAATTCATTTCAAACATTTTTAGTATATTCAATCACTTAAGACCACTAAAAATTCTAAATATTTACTGAAATACATTATGAGGTGCTGGGTGGCATGATCAGACATAGGGATTCATAGTGAAACATCCGACACTCAGTATAGCATCCTTTTTATCTGATTCTTAGTTAATCTTTTCTCCCAGCAACGCTGGATTCCTTTCAAGAAGTTAACCAAAGCAAGAACGATATTTATAGCACTTTCCGTTAATGTGTGTGTGTGTGTATCAGAGAGAGAGAGAGAGAGAGAGAGAGAGAGAGAGAGAGAGAGAGAGAGGGGGGGGGTGGGACTTGATGAGAACGTATTTGAGTTACAGGTATAAACTGACCCTTTGTAGGCAGGTGAACCCAGTTGCTAATGGATAAAGCAGAAACCGCTTGGACACACACACACACACACACACAGAGAGAGAGAGAGAGAGAGAGAGAGAGAGAGAGAGAGAGAGAGAGTGCAAATTGTAAATAAAGCCTGAATTAAACATTTTCAGCCGGCAAATTACAGAGGATACTCGACGCTGGTTTGTAAATAAATTCTGCAGTACTCGCTATTTAGCCTGTCTACATCCTATGTAGTTAACCTTATTTAATCGTATAGCTATTCGTTTGTGTGCCACAGGATATTTTCTGAAAAATACTATTATTATTGCTTTTGAACTTTCTTTGTTTCTGATTGTTTTTTATGACTATCTTTTCGTTAAAAAGAGAGTTATAAAAGTCAACAGTTTTATATCCTATCCCCATGCCTACCAGACCTTTTATCTGAAAAGATATAGATTTTGCAAAGGAGGCACCAAGATAATTAATGTTTAGATATTAGCGTACTTTTGTAAAGAATGTTTTTGGTTCTACACCACGTTTTTTCCTATTTCTATGAGCTTTTCACTTAGTTGTCATCAGCTTTTTTTTACAGTATTTTTCTCTGAATTTTATTTAAATTTTTTTCTGCTTTTGCACCTAAAAGGCTGTTCACATGGGAATAACCAAAGGATTTTAGAGAGGGCGATATAGGAAGAAATTGTTTTATTTGTTTCTGTAACATGTACCAGAGCAATATTCTCGAGTGTTTGGGACGGAACAATGCTGATTCCTCCTAAATTTGCCATTGCAATCTCCCTTCTAACCCTTCCATATCATTATAAATCTTCTCATTTTTGGTTCGTAGCTCTGCGACAGCCTCCCTTCTTACCCTTTCCATTGCAATAAATCATTTCCTTTTTGGTTCGTAACTCTTCCATCTTCTTTCGCAATAAATGATGTGTCGTGTCTCACCATGGCTTTTATAGAAATCAGGAATGGCTGATGAGTAAAATTTTCGTGAATTTTGAGTATACGCTGAATCCTAGTTTCTGTGTAACACGTGCATTAACTTATTTAACGATGTATGAATGTGGCTGTGTTCTAATTCATTTACATATTAATACACTTCCACATTCTTATTGGGGTGTGAATGATTATGAATATATATATATATATATATATATATATATATATATATATATATATATATATATATATATATATATATATATATATATATATATATATATATATATATATATATATATATATATATATATATATATATATATATATATATATATATATATATATATATATATATATATATATATATATATATATATATATATATATATATATATATATATATATATATTTTTTTTTTTTTTTTTTTTTACGTTTTTCCGTGGTTTTAGTTTGAAATATGCTCTGTGAGACAGGTAGCAACAATTTAAGGTGATTTAGCCTTGTGATTCTGACTTCGTGGGTAGGGGAAAACGTAAAAAAGAGGAAAACAAAGGAGAATTTCATATGAGCATAGGGCTCTGGTTACTGAGGGAAATATTACGTAAAACACGTGGGCACATTTAAAGTAGTGTATTTACATAAATGACATTAGTACGGGAAGGAGGAACTCAGTAGATTGAATGAAACTGGGGAATTCCAGCCACAGTCCGAGAAGCTTCCACGATAGGATCCCTCTGAAATGAGAGATATGCACATTATACGCCAGTAATGAAAATAGACAAAAGGATAATGAATTCGAAGCTGCACTGAGGGTGCCAAAGGAGTAATAAAAATTAATACTGCCGATGCAAGAGGCGCACGGACATTAGACAAGGGAGATTTCTGGCTTTCTCTTTAAGAAAATATTACGAGACAAAAGCGTGACTGAAATGGGGCTCTTCAGGGCACTTTACCAGCAGATTTTCCGAGGGCGCAGAAGGCAGTCCGTGGATGACTTGCGATTTCGAGGGCGAGTTTCTTCCACGTGGTGCGATGCAAGGGCTTCCGTAAAGGGGCAAGGCGATGGGGACTCCTCGAAACTCAAGCAATGGCGTGTGGGCTCGAGGCAGGCCAGCAGTGGAGAGAACACTGTGGAATACGGTCGAAGGGCACGAGGAAAAGTATACTTTGGAAAGGGCCACGTGGTTAGGATGCAAGGGCATCGATGGGGCCAGGTGTTGGGGACGTCTTCATTCCATATCTTCCAGCCAGTGTGAAGTCGACCTCGTGGGTTTCTGCAATTTTTATCCCCTATGGGGCAGGGTGTGTCCAACACAGATGCTTTGACTCATTGCACCTGCTGCGCAGGGGGAGGTTTTGGCCTGTAGGAGAAACACCCAAGCCAGATTACTTTTGCCTCGAAGGAAAGATCTTTATCAAAAATGGGAGCGTATTTAATCTTTTAACCCTTGTTTTTAAGTCGATTGACAGATGGTCTATCGATTTGACAGGCTGGCAGTAAATGAACAACCAACAACAACAAAGGAGGGGGCAGGTTTTGCTAGCGAATTCTTGCTAATCATAATACCTCCCCATACAAGATGATGTACATACCTCCTTCGGGTGTGTACATCGATATTCAGAATGAGCGGCAAGTGCTTTTACGTTACTCTACATTCTGCCTTGCAATGAACTTTTACTCCAAAGGGTTTTATGAAGCTGTGACATTACTTTTAATAACACATTGGGACAATTTTCGTTAACAGAACGCAAAGTGATTTAAACACTTGCAAAAGAATAATTACTTTAGATTTGGTTACCCACTGGTAACTTTATAATGTGACTCGAACAATTGTGAATTATAGGACCACGTATATGAGGCTATGGCCAACAAATGAAAAGAAAGGTTATTGTTCAAGAATTAAAATACACGGTTACTTAATTTTAGATAAAATGCATGCGGTTAGTACAATCTGCCTTGAAGAGGCTGTGTAAATGAAAAACAGCGTTTATTTTTGTAAATGACATCCCTTTACGCGATACTGTAATGACTATACATATTCGCATTGATAATTTATCTTCGTTTTAACATACTTTGCTTCAGGATAGGGATGGCCCCACACGGATTTTGACAGCCGTATGCGGGGCGAGAGTATTCTGCGAGGTTTTAATTCGCTAACCTTAAACTACGCTAATTTTATCGTCTACTGCCTACTCAATGTTTATGACAGGGCGAGCAGACAAAAGATGTGGGGTAGGACAAACAGCGATCTTGGAAGGAATGGAAGGGGAAAAGGGATAATAATAACAAAAGGAAAATTACCAAGGCGTTGTTGAATGAAAACTTCTTCGCATATGAACGGCGGGACACGCCCTCAGAGCTTACAAAGGGGCATTTAAATCACAAGGACAAGAGTTTATGACTTGATTCATTAAAATAAAGATAACTAAATGACTAAAAGAAAGTAAATGATATTGGCAGAAGAGCTAAGGGAAAAGAGTGAGGGTTTTATTGTGTTGGGAATTTATTGTCCTTGCCTATAAATTATGGCCCGGACTATCACTTCAGTCCCAGGGCGAGAAAGTGCACTGTCACGACTCCTTCAGGAGGGCTGACACGCACGCCCGGGTGCCAAGGTATGGGCGCAGGGCGTGCCACTTCTCACTCTGTTATTCTTAATGATTTATACATTGTGTGGGGAATGGTATCCCGTATTTAATTGCCTCTTGTGGGGATAATTTGGAAGATTAATAGAGGATGGTAAGAGATAGCAGTTCTGAGGAACGGGAAGAAGATAGAGGAGGGTCTGATATCCCCTTCTGGATTAGGGGTGCCAAGACCTTCGAAAAATGAAATGGTGGCACAGGTGCCAGGGGAGCTCTAGAGCTCTTTGTAAATTACCTGGAATGTCCCACGCCCGTGGTAATTTCGCCTCGAGTCTTTCTTAATGGGACAGTCGTCCTCGGCCGGGGAAGCGGAGGGCCGCGACCGAGGAGGGCGGCACGGAGTACCACCTGGGCCTGCTGATCGACAGCTGACGAGGAGTGTTCCGTGCTGGTTCTACCATGATCCGTTTTGGCTCTTGTAGTTCATCGGCCAAGTGAGATATGGCAGAATCCTGACTTGCAATTGCGTCGGCGACGGGCTGAGGCAGAGAGGAGGCGGTCGGGGTGGCGTGGCGGCTCGCAGGTAACGATGACCAGCTCAGGCACGGGTTGCGCGAGGCCGCACCTGCAGGTGAGCTTCGCGGTGGTCGGGAGGAACCGTCTCTCTGACCGACGCTGGTAAGCGGTGCCAGGCGGGGAAGAGAGGGGTCCTGAGTTGGATCCCGTGAATGGAGATCGGCGTGGCGCTCTGGCGCTGGCACTGGGGCAGAGTCAGGCGCTATCAGAGGTTTCTTGGGCTCGTCGGTCAGGACGGACGAGCTTGGCCCTGCTCGGGGCATGCAAGTGGCACCGGCAGGAATTTGGCATCTCCTGAAGGGAGACCTGATTGGGGCCCTGGCACTGGCACTGAGGCAGGGCCGGGCACTGGAATGGATCGGGAAAGATCGAGGGGGCCACTGTACATCGTACTCAGGTGGCACTGGTGGGGACTGCACGTCCTCCTGGTACCCAGGGGCGCCAGTCTTGACTGAGGGAGAAGCGGGGAGGATTACTCGCGCCGGCGGGAATGATTCGGGGAATGGGGACCCCTAGATTGTCGTGATTTCGGTGGGGACTGAAAGTCCTGTCCCAGGATGACGTCATAGCCTCCGGGAGATGGCTTGCTACTGCAAGATTGCAAATTTTGGATTGGTGAGGTCTTGTGACTCTCAATTGGACCGTAGGGAGTATCATTTTAAATTGATTTATTCCTCGATCGTGACGAGTTTTCTTCTATTGACGATAGCTCCGTAGGGAACTCTGTCCCTTCGGATGAGGAGATTTACCGCGCCAGTCCTCGAAAGCAGTGACTCGGCGCGGGGGCTGGCTACCTCGTGGAGGGGCCACGTATACAGGCCCTTCGGCGGGGAGGGCCTAATGACTGGGGATCTGTGACGGCCAAGGCGACGGTGGGAGTAGTTGATTTATTATTGCGTGGGCATTTCGCCCATGCGGGAGAATGGCCATAGACCTTGCACGCCGTGCAAAGGTCTGGCTAAAGTCTTTCGCTGCCCCTGTGGAGGGACGTAAGGCGAGTTATTTGTCGGTTTTCCGGGAGAGAGGAGCCGGTTTCTTGTTCCAGCACTGTTCGGAGGAATGCCCGTTTTCTTGCAATAATGGCAAGTTAGGGGCTTGCCAGTTCCCATTTTTGTGGGAATTTGAACCTCCGAGGAGGGACGGGGATTTATCTTCGCCCCATGGATCCTTCTTGAGGGTGGTGAGTTTCCCACATATCTGCTATTCGGCAACACTCGGTGAGTGTTGCTGGGGCTTTTTCCACTATATGAGTGGCGAGGGCAGGAGGCGTAGCGCAGGAAATGCTCAATTTAAACCGCTCAGTACCTCGGCGGTGTTAGTGGCTCCTTCGAATCGAGCCATTTTGTCAACGCCCGCTCTGAATGGTACGCCCAATCGGACCAAGTCTGGCCTGCTTCTCTGGGCTGCTCTCTCCAACGTCTCCTCCACTGCTCGGGGGTAATCTGCACGCCTTCGTAACTGCTTGGCGACGGCTTCCCAGTTTCCCCGATCGTCTGCGGGAAGGGCGTGGTAAGCAACGAGGGCCTTTCCGCCCAGGAATTTAGTGAGAACAAGGGAGAGTTCTGCGGGGAGAGATCGCAGCACTCCAGGACTCGTTCGGCCCTTTCAAGCCATACGCCGGGTTCGGACTCGGTCCATTTTGGCATGAACGAGTGACCTTGGCTGAGGGCACTCATCCCGCGGCAGGGGCGGGGTGGCGGGCTGTCGTTCTAGCATCTGGAGCTCGTGGGGCGCGCTGTCGCTTTTCTCTTGATCTTCCCATTCTCGTTCTCTCCTTTTCTCTTGGGCGATTCTGTCTCTCTCCCTCTCCTCACGTTCTCTCTCTCCCTCTCTTCACGTTCCTTTTCCTTCTCCTGCTCTTGAGCAATTCTTGCCCTTCTCTCTCCTCACGTTCTTTAGCCTCTCGTTTGCTCTTGGGCATTCTTGCCCTCCCCTTTTCTCTTGGGTTCTCTCTCTCTCTCCTCACGTTCTTTGGCCTCTCCGTTGCTCTTGGGCAACTCTTTTCTCTCTCTCTCTCTCCTCACGTTCTCTTGCTCTCTCCGCCTTGGCATCGTCCACTCGCTCTTGAACCCATGCTCTCAGATCTTGCCCCCGATAGTCCCATGTCCTTCCCAGCGGACATGTAGAATTTGAAATCCTCGTTTTGTTGGGCTCTGGTATTAGCCATCTTGAAATAGTGGGTGTATGATATGTCTGAGAAGACTTTTGTTAAAATTGGATGTGTCTTGGAAAGACGTGGTTGTTCTTAGTTAGAGGGAATTCTAATATGCATCTCGGAAGGCGTAGTTGGATTTTGTCACGCTCGGACTTGGCCGGCTGTAGCGTGAAGTTAAGGAGTTGTTCTAACGAACTAGAATGATCAGTCCCCGTAGGGCTTAGATGTGTGTGAACTACACTGTATAATGTCTCAAAAGGACTTAATTTTGGGTTCCCAGGAGAATGAGAAATTCTGCCACGAATTTGGAGAAATTCTTTGCGATGACTGAGGAGAATTTTTTGTATGAGTCTCTGAGGACTGGAATTTGGAGAAATTCTCGACGTAGAATTTTAGAGTCTCTGAGGACTGGATTTGGAATTTGCGAGTAGAATTTTAGGAGTATCTGAGGACTGGAATTTGGAGAAATTCTCGCCACGTGCGACGTAGAATTTTAGGAGTCTCTGAGGACTGGAATTTGGAGAAATTCTCGCCACGACTCGACATATAGAATTTTAGAGTCACTTAGGACTTGGAATTTGTGGAATTTGGAGGAATTCTCGCCACGTCATGACGTAGAATTTTAGGAGTCACTTAGGACTTGGAATTACGATTCGTCCCTTAGGACTTAGAAATTACTAACGGGAAACCCAAAGAAAAATGTATGCTGGGAAATGAATGGGAAAAAGGAAAAAAAAAAATGCTACACACGCGGGCATGGGCGGGGTGGGGTGCAGGTCGTTTGGCCAACACCGGAGGTATTTTTAGATTCTGGGTGAATGAACCTGTATATTTATATACCGTCTGGGATTCGGGAATTTCCCAGTCGTCTGAGAGGATAACAGTACAACGGCCTAGTAATTTTTCCCTATAAGCGGAGTTTAAATTTCGCTTTCCTAACACCTAACTCGAATTCTAACTACACTGAGAGAATTTTCAGCAATGCAAGCTGACTTTGTCGTGTCCCACGGGAATTTTATTGCGCCTAAATAACAGTTAAGCTAATTCGAAATCGAAGTAAAAGTTATCACAGAGGAATTTCTTTCGCACTATTCCTCGAAGCAAGAATATGGCAAGGATTTTAACACAGAGGAATTTCGCACTATTCCTCGAAGCAAAGGATGGTTAGCACTGGTTATTTCCTAACTACCTATCCTGAGGCATGCATTAACGAATCTAATACGGCGGTTCTTTTCTCTCAGTGAATACATGCGTCCCTATTTCTAATTCCTAGGAACAGTCACGATTGTAAAAAGGTTTTGCTAAGATAAACACATTACTTACGTGGAATTTTCTGGATCTGTGTGCTGGTTTTACACATAAGGTTCGTAATTGTCTCGTACCCAGCTTAGCTTTGCTAGTAGCTGATCTGGCAAGTTGCAAATGCAATAAAGCAACACTAGGGAACTGCAAATGCAAAACGAGATCTATGGCCAGGTCGCCATTTTTACGTTTTTCCGTGGTTTTAGTTTGAAATATGCTCTGTGAGACAGGTAGCAACAATTTAAGGTGATTTAGCCTTGTGATTCTGACTTTGTGGGTGCGGGAAAACGTAAAAAGAGGAAAACAAAGGAGAATTTCATATGAGCATAGGGCTCTGGTTACTGAGGAAATATTACGTAAAACACGTGGGCACATTTAAAGTAGTGTATTTACATAAATGACATTAGTACGGGAAAGAGGAACACAGTAGATTGAATGAAACTGGGAATTCCAGCCACAGTCCGAGAAGCTTCCACGAAAGGATCCCTCTGAAATGAGAGATATGCACATTATACGCCAGTAATGAAAATAGACAAAAGAATAATGAATTCGAAGCTGCACTGAGGGTGCCAAAGGAGTAATAAAGAATTAATACTGCCGATGCAAGAGGCGCACGGACATTAGACAAGGGAGATTTCTGGCTTTCTCTTTAAGAAAATATTACGAGACAAAAGCGTGACTGAAATGGGGCTCTTCAGGGCACTTTACCTTAGCAGATTTTCCGAGGGCGCGTAGAAGGGGTCCGTGGATGACTTGCGATTTCCGAGGGCGA
The DNA here is from genome assembly GCF_040412425.1 of Macrobrachium rosenbergii. NCBI lineage: Eukaryota > Metazoa > Arthropoda > Malacostraca > Decapoda > Palaemonidae > Macrobrachium > Macrobrachium rosenbergii. Next base: position 7,258,466 of record NC_089764.1, on the reverse strand, counting down.
GTTTCTTCCGTGGTGGTGAGATGCAAGGGCTTCCGTAAAGGGGCAAGGCGATGGGGACTCCTGGAAACTCCAAGCAATGGCGTGTGGGCTCGAGGCAGGCCAGCGGTGGGAGAACACTTGGAATACGGTCGAAGGGCACGAGGAAAAGTATACTTTGGAAAGGGCCACGTGGTTAGGATGCAAGGGCATCGATGGGGCCAGGTGTTGAGGACTTTTCATTCCATATCTTCCAGCCCGCGTGTGTGTGTCGACCTCGTGGGTTTCTGCTTTTATCCCTCCTATGGGGCAGGGGTGCGTCCAACACAGATGCTTTGACTCATTGCACCTGCTGCTGCAGGGGAGGTTTTGGCCTGTAGGAGAAACACACCAAGCCAGATTACTTTTGCCTCGAAGGAAAGATCTTTATCAAAAATGGGAGCGCCTTTAATCTTTTAAACCCTTGTTTTTAAGTCGATAGACAGATGGTCTATCGATCGGCCGGCTGGCAGTAAATGAAAAATGAACAACCAACAACAACAAAGGAGGGGGAGGCAGTTTGCTAGCAGAATTCTTGCTAATCATAATAATATATATATATATATATATATATATATATATATATATATATATATATATATATATATTATATATATATATATATATATATATATATATATATATATATATATATATATGTATATATATGTGTATGCATCAGAAATGTTTGATCTATATATATATATATATATATATGGTATATATATATATATATATATATATATATATAATATATATATATATATATATATATATATATATATATACAATGTACAATGTTTCATTTGAAATCCAAAGCCGTACCTACCAACAAATAGTGACTCAAATGAGGTAACAAGGTAATAAGTGATATACCCTCAAATGTTAACAGCTAAATCTTTGATAAACTCCCGTCGCATTAAAACCTCTTCAACATTTTCCTCTTTGTCCTTCTAAACAAAAGTTCATCAAAATTGTGTCGACCCCCTCCCCAAAAAAAACAAATCGAGCCCCTACATTGCTAACCACCTTTATATTAAACATACGAATACATTTCGTCTGTAATAAGGTCCTTACTTGCTAATGCCAACTTTGTTACCAAAACCAATCCTTTATAGGTTTTCTTCTCTTTATACCTTCTGAGCCATTTCTTTAATCTCTACAACATTTTTGACCGATTTGGTGAATTCATATTCATCTAGATTTTATGACATACATATCTTGTTCTTTGAGCCCCCCCTTTTTTTATATTTTATTTTATGTCCAGGCCTTCTTCATGCAATATCTTGAAATGACTTTCTGCCTAGCGTCATCTTTGTCTCAACCTGTCATTATTGCATTCTTAGTTTATGAACATGCCTATTTCACTCCTATTTTCTTACATAATTCTTACTATATTTTGTCTATTGAATGCCTTCATTTACCACGATTAAAATCCCGAATTTTTTCCAGCATCTTTACACTTAAACAAGTACTATAACCTATACATCTTATATACAAGTCGTGTTTCTATTCAGGCTTCGAAACCATAACTCTGAAGAGTCTCATCTGGCACCAAATAGATACGCTTATCGGCCTAAAATCAATTAAGCTCCCATCATCCATTTGCTATCAATGCCGCTATCGGAAAATCCCCGGACTGCAGTTTTTTTTTATTTATAAACTGTCATTCAAAAGGACTCAATCTATTAAGGTTCTACGAATCAGGAACCCTTAATAACTCTCCTTGTTTCTCCATCTTCCTTTTGCAATGTTTCAACAATCTCTTGAGGCACCTAACACCCTTGGCTCTTTGTCGCCCTCCCCAACCACTTCAATAATCTTTTACAGTATTAAATACAGTACAATACAATAAACATGTTAGTTTTCCAGTATAAATGGTTCTAGTTTGCTATTTCCATCCTATGGTAATTAGTCTTCTCTAGTTCTTTTGATAAACTTTCTCTTGAGAAAATATTTTTGTCATAAAGTTATTCTCATCCCTCTCCCCTTTTTTATATAAATGTGTGTGTTTGTTTGGGTGTGGGCGTGGGTTTGGGAGTTGTTTTTGTAACATTAAGCCTTCGCTTAGAACACGAGAGGGCTTTCGAGGAGAGGCAAGACTAAAACTCATAAGACATAGACATTGGTCAGTAGTTTTTCCAATCTCTTTCACATCATTATCTGGTACGTACATCTACAAAGAAAGATCATCCCATGGTACCATCATCTGATATATGTATTCTCAAATACACACATATAATGGTTCTCACCTTCTTTTTCTTCTTTTCAGCTTAATGCCAAATTGAAGTCGTTGTTCTTCTATTCCACTCATCTTCAATAACCTGGACACTTAACCTTGTAGGGAACGTGCTTAAAGAACTTCTACGAGAATCGTACTTAGACGCGCTTATTTATGGGGTATCATGACCGTTGGGCCATCCGAACCTAGCCAAGGCCACCCACGCAGACACAAACATTCAAACACACACACACACACACACACACACACACACACTATAATATATATATATATATATATATATATTATAATATTTGGATGCATTTCATTGGCAACTTCATCCAAATATTAAGTTCATGATCACATATGAAAATGAAAATAAACTTCCCATTCTTGTTGTGTTTTGTTTTTTAGACATGATGAACATTTTAATATCACAGTTTTTAGGAAAAAACTTTTACTGGTTTGGGTTTTAAATTTTACAGCCATTGCTTTTTTAATTCTAAGTTAAATTCGTTGTGTGCTCTTTCACAGGGCGTTTACTTTAACATATAATTTCTCTTTATTAAACAATTGATTCCCAACTAAACACTTAGTCCAGGTCAACTCCTCCGTACCTCTCCTGAGTTTCCGTTGGCACCGAGGACCCTGACTGTCACTCAGCTCTTTCCTTCAGCATTACCCGGTAATCACTGTTCCCTTCTGCTGTACCTCTCTTTACATTCCTTCATGTTAAAAACACATTTTTTTCATGTTTTAATCTATTTTTAATTCTGTTCTTTTTAATTTGTAAATTTGAAAATAGGACACATCGTCCTAAAACGTCAGCACAATAAATCACATTAAAAGGATTTTGGGATCTCTCCTTCCTCCTATGGTTTCAAGCGACCACCATCAACTTTAGTATTATATATATATATATATATATATATATATATATATATATATATATATATATATATATATATATATATATATATATATATATATATATATATATATATACATATATTGTCACGATCCATACCAAGTACCTGGTTGTTACACAATTAATCACAAAATTCAAAAATTTACCTCACTTCTTCCAGATACCTGAAATCTCATAACAATAAGATATACAACTGAGTACTCTAAAGGTAACAGTGATCCCTTAAAAAACTCATTAGTCATGTGAAAAATCAAACTAAGTGTATCAAAAGAATTGTGAGGTATCAACAAGAAATATACTAGAATAAAAGGGCATCACTCCATCAAACAATTTTAACTGTTTCCCTAGTCTTAATTCACTTCAGCAAAACTAAAGGAACAAAACATGTTTATCACTTTGCCTTGTGCACACAGTTAAATTAATGGTGGTCAGTAAATGAAACACTGTTTTATAAAAAAATTATAAAAAAAAATTATCTTTAAATTCAAAATTTATAATGAGAATTCACAATCTGAAACATTTACTATTACTTGAAAACAACACAAAAACGTATTTAATTTTTGAATCAAATTATTAAACAAAAGGAAATCACAAAACTTTAATTTATCAAGAAATTAAATTAATCAAGCCAAATTTAAACTATAAAAAATTACTCATGATTTGAAAAGAAAATCTTAATAAATGAAAATTAAATCAAGTGAGCAGTGTTAAATCATAAAGAAATATTTAAAATGCTAAGGAAATAAATGTTAAATCATCAACAAAAATAAAGAGATTGCAAACACAAGACCACACAAAAATACACAAAAGATTTTTCAATAATAATTTCACCAAGGCACAAATTCTTTTAACACACCTTATTATACCATGGTAATAATAAGTAAAATTCACTTTACCTTACACAAGCTTGTGAAAACCTTTGTAAAATCACAGGACCTGTAGTTGCTTTTGATTCACAAAACACACTTTTTTGTCTGGCACCCTTACAAATTAAATAATTTTACTAACTTCAGATATCAAAAGCTATATTTGATACCAGTGACAAAAAATATTCTACATTAATATTTTTCTCTTTTGATGAAATACAGAGAGAGAGAGAGGGAACCAACATTAACGGTCTCTAAAATCAGAATGAAAATGAATTAACCTAAGGATTCCAGTTGTATATGAAATACTCAAGTGACGTCATTAAGGCATTTTAGGTGCGAGACACAAAAGTTCTAGAAGGAGGAAGGTTACATCACTTCTAGCCAAAACGTTTTGAATGCAATCGGGACAATACGTGACGTAATCGACCGAGACAAAAGGGCATTCGTGACCAGAGCCATGTATGTAACATTACAAAATCGTCGTCTTTTTCTCGTATGAGACAAAGCTTTTACAGAAATCTTTACATGATCTATACTGGCTAATTATGATTGGCATGTTTTGAAAACAAAATGAAAAACTTGAGTTGGTCTCAGAAGTGATCAGCAATTATTCCTGACCTGTCAATGCTAAACCAAAGCAAAAGCACTTTTCTTATCTGAACTGGTGACAGATGACACATCTGGTCTAAAACTCGAATCTCTCTCTCCTGCTACTACGCTGTTATTAAGAAAGATATTATTAATTCTAAATTACATTGTTAAGTTAACTAAAGCATTAATTCTTTTGAGATCTGACATTACAATACATGCAATATTTCAACAATCATTATACATGATAAATAGATTAGTAAATATATCAAAATTATTTGGTGTACATTTTTCAACATCATGAATAAATATATATATGGCATATATATTTATATATAAATATATATATATATATATATATATATATATATATATATATATATATATATATATATATATATATATATATATATATTTCAAAAAGCCAAATGAACAAGGATTCTCGTGTATGCTGAAGATCAAGTGTTTGTATGAAAGTCTTAAGGGTAATGTAACCTAAATTTTTATACAAGTAAGTATATCTACTGGATTTCATCAGCATAAAGAAAAATAAATAGAAAATCATAAAAAACCGTTGTGATATTCCTCAAAAAAAAAATCATCTCCAATGGTAATCAACAAAATGTTCTGAATCACCAGAGGTTATTTCCATCTCTTAAATAAACGTGACTTCTTCGCAAGGAAGCCACACTTCTAAGAATAAACACCAAAAAATTGCTTTCAGTATTTTTGTGAAAGATAATAGATAGTTTTAACAGCAATTGTTAAAAAAAGTATTTAAGAACTACTAAGCATCATATTACTATACCTGGTCGTTGTAAAATTGAGTCTATTATTAAACATAAAAAATGTAGAAAGAGTATTACTGAATAAAATGTACAGCTAAGGAAATAAAGAAATTAGGAATATGTAGAACTGAGAAATGCAGTAAAAAAAAATTGAAAGACGACGAGGGATATTCCCATATATCCTCCAGGATTTTCCATATTTCTTAGAGCTGGGTGATTTTCGAGAAGGAAAAAAAATATGAGAAGAAAAATATCCTCCCTATAAACTAAATGGACCGAGCGTTTGGTGTCAAAATCACGTCTCTAGCAATATCACGGAATTTAGAAAATATGTGACTGGATGGATAGTGAAAGATATGTTTTCTTCGCATCCAAAATTCCGTTCTACATTGCATATATATATATATATATATATATATATATATATATATATATATATATATATATATATATATTATATAGCACAACAAAACATATTTATATATATATATATATATATATATATATATATTAATATATATATATATTAGATATATATCACAAGATATATCTATCCAACACATAAACCTATATGTTAAACTGTTTTGATAACCAATGCTTACATCACGTTCCTCATGAATGTCAGAGGTCACATTTTCTAGTTATGATATTGTGAGTGCTAGCCTGATGTGGGTAATTATATTCTTTCCAGAGTACCTTAATCGGAAGTTGTATCTAAGTTGGGATTTTTTTTTAAAGAAGCTGGTCTAATGGTTTGATCTAATTAGACCTTTGTTATACAATTATAGTATTAATAGGCATTTATGAATTCCTTCCACTGTCCTGAACATATATATGATTTTATTTGGAAAAAACACATCTGTAATCCTGTGTAGCCGATATGTCACTCCACTGGATCTGAAAAGAATGCACTTTTTCTTTCAATTTCTTATACTCAAGACGGATACGTAAAACCTTTATTAAGGGCAATAATAAATTGATAATTCTATTCACCAAAACCGAATTACTGAATGATTCTAGGTGGATGTTTTGTTTTGTAATTTTCATTTAACACGACTTTAGCCCAAATAGTTACAGAATAATTTTATATAGCGATATAAAGTCCTCGGGTCAAGAAGTGAAGTTTTAGCATGTGTTGCCATAAGAATTTTTAAACCATGCATGACATTACTGTAGAAAGGTGTCAAAATCTTGCTCCAACCTCGCTCTATTTTACATTTGTCAAAATCTAGTGACCTCATAACTGATTACGAAGGAAAAAAAGCTTGAACATTAATAAAATGATATCACTTATGCTAGTAATGTTGCATACAAGAATTTCATTTCTACAGTACAGGATACTTTACGACAGAAGCAACCTGTTTAAAAAGTTTCACAAATTTAATACGATAAAACTAAAATAAAATTATATCTGTCTCAGATACTTTTAATATATTTAAATGTATAAGCTGCTGTATTTCAATGAAGGGATTCCGTTCAACATTCCTCTCCGTAATTATCAATCTGTTTCTTTGTATCTATTTCAGCAGATACTATTGTTTAAAACATTAAGATCTCAGCAACACTATACTGCTGCCTTTTTAGTATATATATGTATGTATGTATGTATGTATGTATGTATGTATGTATGTATGTATGTATGTATTTATGTATGTATTATATATGTATCATATTTAATATATATATATATATAAATATATATTATAGGCTATATATGTATATATATATATATATATATATTATATATATATATATATATATATATATATATATATATATATATATATATATATATATATATATATATATATATATATATATATATATATATATATATATATATATATATATATATATATATATATATATATATATATATATAAACCTGGTTATGTTGTCGTTTCTAGAAAACTTCAATTTAAGGAGGAACAGGATAGTCAGAAGACGTGGTAAAATTGCAGACATTATTATTCCTTAGAAATTAACAGAGGCACAGCCGAGCTTTCGGGAATACATAACTTTTCCCATCATCAGGGTCACTTATCTATAGAATGACATAAAAAATAAACAGTAAGAAAACTATACTGATTGACTAAATCAAAAAGTATTGAAACAGCTATAATTGACAAAACTTTAAAATACATAATAATATAAAGTAAAAAAGGAACATAAAAACCTAAGTCAACTGCAAAAGAGCAATGACTAAGTAATAAGAAATCACGTACTAAACAGAAATCGTCAAATAAAATCACTGAGAAGATACATACTGAGAGAGAGAGAAAAAAAAAAAACAATGAATATTCAAAATAATAAAAATGATAATGTAATAAAAAATACTGGAGAACCTACTGTTCATGTTGTAGTTAAATGACAACTTCAAGGAGTTAGAAGACTGCGAATGGGAAGGGTGAAACGGTGTGGAGAAAAACAAAAACAAAAAAAGCAAACTATGCAATGAACAATGGAACAGAGGTGGTTTGGCTATTGAGTGTTGGTGATTGTTGTTTAATATGGAGGGACTCTAAAAAGGGAAGCGGATGGCTGTTTTATGTTGTCCGAGTATTTGAAAATCACTGTATTGGATGTGATGGTGGCAAGATATAGCATGAAGTCTAATGGCACTATTTTCTTTTTTGCTTAAAGCTAAGCCTGTACGGTGGCTGACACCCCTATGAGAGTCAATGCGCACCTTAAGTAGGCGCTTGGTACATCCCACATAGGTCCCAAAATTACATTTAGGGCAAATAAACTCGTAAACAATGCAGGTACGCATCAACTCCGGGAGGGTGTCTTATACGCGGAACAGTCTTCCGATTGAAAGAGGGTTATTAAAAGTAAATCTGAAGTCAACATACGGATACAGATGGCTCAAGAGTGACAATAATTTTCTTTTGATTACGACAGAATCGTTAGTGAAGGGTAGAGAAACATAATCTTTTTGGGAACGGTGCAGACCACAGATTTTGGCTTAAAAATATTGTTTAAAAATTCTTTAACGATTTTATTGAACATGTTCAAGGGATAGCAATTATTCTTAAAATACGTCTCTAATAACTGAACTTCCAGGTGGAAGTTATTCCAGTTGGAGCAAAAGGAAACGGCTCGATGAGTCAGAGTTCTACACGAATTAGCCTTGAAAACAAGGGGACAATGACTAAAAAAGTTTAACCCAAGGCCAGTAAACGTTTTCTTTCTAAAAATGCCAGTCATAAAATTTCCCTCAGAACAAGAGACCAAAATATCTAAAAAGGAAATGCGGCCATTACATTCTTTTTTACATAGTAAAAGTAATATTGGGATGAAAAGAGTTGATAAAATCTAAAAACAACTGGGCATGACATTCTCTTTAGAGTCCCTCCATATTAAACAACAATCACCAACACTCAATAGCCAAACCTCTGTTCCATTGTTCATTGCATAGTTTGCTTTTTTGTTTTTGTTTTTTCTCCACACCGTTTCACCCTCTTCCATTCGCAGTCTTCTAACTCGCCCAGTTGTCATTTAACTACGACATGAACAGTAGGTTCTCCAGTATTTTTTACTACATTATCATTTTTATTATTTTGAATATTCATTGTTTTTTTCTCTCTCTCTCTCTCTCAGTACCTATCTTTTCAGTGATTTTATTTGACGATTTCTGTTTAGTACGTGATTTTTTATTACTTAGTCATTGCTCTTTTGCAGTTAACTTAGGTTTTTATGTTCCTTTTTTTACTTTATATTATTATGTATTTTAAAGTTTTGTCAAATATAGCTGTTTTAATACTTTTTGATTTAATCAATCAGTATAGTTTTCTTACTATTTATTTTTTATATCATTCTATAGATAAGTGACCCTGATGATGGGAAAAGTTATGTATTCCTGAAAGCTCAGCTGTACCTTTGTTAATTTCTAAGGAATAATAATGTCTGCAATCTTACCACGTCTTCTGGCTATCCTGTTCTTCTTATTTATATATATATATATATATATATATATATATATATATATATATATATATATATATATATATATATATATATATATATATATATATGTGTGTGTGTGTGTGTGAGTGCGTGTGTGTATGTGTGAGTGCGTGTGCGCGCGCGTGTGTGTATGTGTGTGTGTGACAATGAATATGCATATGTGTATGTTTTTATTTATGCACTGTAAGCACGTACGTAACGGGCAATTTCCATGAAACTATCAGGATACTAATCAATCCAAAATATTTGAAAACAAGGAAGCGGAGTCATTCAGGGCGCCGGTAACTGCAGAGACGAGTGATGGAGGCGCAGAAAATGACCTCCAGGAGCGTCCCAGAGGAAGTTGAAGGAGGGGAAAATCACCTTAGGGCCTTCCCAAGTGCAGATTGGAATGGCGAAGGCTTCGGAATTTTCGGGAAAGACGTGAGTCACTGATCTATTAAGAACTGATTGACAGGAAGGTGCAAGCACCAGGATATTTTAGCGGATGTATTTTATGACTTTAAACCAAAAGAATACAGAACTAGAGTTGCAAATGCTAATTCATAATGGGATAATGAAGCATAACATTTACTGCAATACAAAGGAATTTGTAATGTGATAGCTGTTTCTACGGCATTCATTTGATATAGTTTCTTCTTTTATGCGTCGTATAAACCTTAATAATGAAAGAATGCAAAACAGATCACTAGATTTACAAATGTTAAAGTCGTAAAGGGAAATGACGAACATGAAATACTGCAAATTACACAAGTTTTATATGTGATAGTTGTGTCTAATGCATTCAGTTTGTATAATCTGTTCTACCTTTCCTATAACGCTCAATAATCAAAGAATACGAGGCGGATCACTAGATTTACAAATAAATATGTCTTATTGTGAAAAGAAGGCATATGACTTACGAAAATTAAAGGACTTTTAAATTCATAGCTGTTTCTATAATATGCAGCTTGTATAGTCTCATTTTTTGTCTTATGCCGTTCTTGCCAACGGATAGGTTTCCCAGCGTCACATGAAGATGTTGGATAATGACGTTCGATAATATTCTCTCTCTCTCTCTCTCTCTCTCTCTCTCTCTCTCTCTCTCTCTCTCTCTCTCTCTCATGAAAACGTTGTTATACTGGTAAATTTTGTGGCATCGTTTTGCTTTTAATCTTGCCAATTTTAATTTACTCTAAGAACCCAGTACTGGTTGTAAAACTAAATTTGGCAACTTCGTTTACCCAGTAAATGAAAAGAAAATAACGAGAAGGAAGTCAGATACGTGGCCAATTAATTGCATAATGCGTTAAATCAACACGGGCCATTTTTACCTTATGACATATTCCAGAAACGAAGTTTTCCTTACAGTATTTTGTAAAATATACTATGACCATAATTGATTTTTATTCGCCCGTCCTTCCTATAGCCGTCATTCTTTCTTTATATAATCTTCATAATGAATGAGTCTCTCTCTCTCTCTCTCTCTCTCTCTCTCTCTCTGTCATATGTGTGAGCTTATGGATTCAGCTTGAAAACTGAACTAATGGGGACTACTAGTGGTTTTATTTGCAACTTTAGTAAATGATTGATTAAATTTATAAGTAAGTTCTTTGACGATTAGGTGGATTTGCCATAAAGGTATTTCAATAATTGCTAGATATTCATTTCTAATTAAACAATTAAATCTCGAAATTAAGGAAAAATAAAAAAAAGGTTTTAGGGTTACCCTTATTAAAAAACCTCCTTGGTCTGCCTCACTATAAACTAACTAGCGACAATCAAAAGTATATAGTCAATATTAGTAGCAAATCCAGTGTTGGTGTAGCCTTATAAACTTTACAAGATAATAATAATCTATGTGGTTACATATATATATATATATATATATATATATATATATATATATATATATATATATATATATATATATATATATATATATATATATATATATATATATATATATATATATATATATATATATATATATATATATAGATAGATAGATAGATAGATAGATAGATAGATAGATAGATAGATAGATAGATAGATAATCAGATTTGATAGATAGATAGATGTATAATCAATTTGTCACAAAGATTATTATTATTTTGTAGTGTTCATGTGGACTATACCTTTACTAAATTTACTGCCAACTCACAAAAATTACGATAAAACAACAAGTAAATATTTTTTAAAAGTACTAAGCAAAAACTTACTGAGTTTTAAATCACTCGAATCTTTTGTAGTTGAAAAATACAAGCAAAAACATAACTTAAAATCTTTCACCCTGAGACAATTTGGATTGGAAACCTCTATTATGCGCCTTTTTCCTCTTGGGAATTAATTCACTAGCGTTTATAAAATTTCATGATACCTTCAGTTCACTCAAATAAATGTATACACTGGGAAACACTAAATCCAGTTAAAAAAAAAATTGCATAAGCTGAGCTGGAAATCCCCAATAAATATGGGAACCACCAGAGCAGAGAAAAACTCAGATCAGACACGCGATCTCTTAGCACCAGAAATTTACTGAGATTTCAGAAACTGGGGAGAGAAAAGGTGCTTCCCGGGCCACAAAAATAGCAGGAAAAAATGACCGAAGGAGCTGACTGGCAAGGCGGTTATTTCTCGGAGGTAATTTTGAAGAAGCGAAAGCTTGCGTGCCTGCAGAAGGCATTCAGAGGAACAATGATAGAGGCTGTGTTCTATAAGCTAGGCCTTTGGAAGGGAGACAGACACAAAAGACTTTGCGAAGACAAAATACGTGTGGTCATGCATACTTTTGTGTAAAAGTTCGTTTGTTTCTGTGAGACCTACTTTACTGAACATAAACATCGAAGCAATTCTTACGATATGTTTGTCTGGTTACAGAGAAAGCTGATTAATATGAAAAAAAAAACAAATAATGAATTTAAACATGATTATATATATATATATATATATATATATATATATATATATATATATATATATATATATATATATATATATATATATATATATATATATATATATATATATATATATATATATATATATATATATATATATATATATATATATATATATATATATATATATATATATATATACATATATACATACACACACACATATATATATACATACATACATACATACATACATACATATGAATATACATACAAAATCACCATATAAATAACAGTTATTAAAAAATTAAATACATTAATCAATGCAATGTGAAATGTAAATGTTCATATGGCAGACTTCGCAATACATGACAGAGGAGTTATGGTGCTAATTTTAACCCCATCGATATTTTAACGTTCTTATACAATCATTACTGGATTACTTTATAAATGATTTCTAAATTTAGTTTAATCCGGTTATTAAGAAAAATATCCTTTGTAGAACATTGGTAACCAACCCATATCAGAGTCTCATTTGTCTCTAGACAGGGGCTCAAATCCATTCTTACTGATTACTCTGTTTTTAGAGAAAAATTATTCATTTCAATCAGCTGAAAAGGGTTTTCTCCGTTTTCTTGAACGTAAGGCAGCAATAATAATTCGTACCCGAGGGTCAAGTGCTCCTTGTTGACAGGTCTGAATTTTAAGTTCCATTCATCTTAAGGAATAATCCTCCCCTGCAGCGACCTAAGAGTTCATTAAGGTGTAGAAATACAAGGGTTACCGCTTATGATGGTCTTTTTACACAGTTCATGAGCGCCTATATAGATACCAATACATACACACACATATAAATATGTACACACACACACACACACACACACACACACACACATATATATATATATATATATATATATATATATATATATATATATATATATATATATATATATATATATATATATATATATATATATATATATATATATATATATATATATATATATATATATATATATATATATATATATATATATATATATATATATATATATATATATATATATATATATATATATATATATATATATATATAAATGTTATATATATACTTTTATTGTAAAAATATCAGCCTGACTATAGATTAGCGTCTTAGTTCATATATAACGTCCGTTAAAGGATAGGTATATTATATTTTTATATAGGAATATTATATATAAAAATAGGTGGTACAGTCCTTTTTCCTTCCTACCTGTCTCTTGAGAAAGTTTTTAACAAGAATATAGATATATTTTGACCTAGGCTGGTCAGGATCTTCAGGAAATGCAGAATGAAACATCAGGACATATTCTGAATGATATGTAATGTTAAAAACAACAGTTCTGGGACCTTGTAAAAGCTATCCCAGAGCTGCGTCGCTTTTTGTTCAAGTCGCCCATTCTTTTAAGTGTTCTTCGCATTTCCTGATTCACTATTCCCAAAAGGCGTTCACGAAGTCTGTCTGTGTTTGTGATGTTAACACTCACTAGAGTTGAGGTTGGGAAAGTTTTATTTGAAGTTTCAACATGCGATGTTAGAATGAATATTCCAAAGATCATTTATTTACCTCACTGAGAAATACTACCTAACTCCTCCATTGATTTATTCATTTAATTGCATTATGGATGAGATTGCAGTTGTCATCCAAGATATGTAAATTGTTTTTTTTTATTATAATAACTATTGATGGATGGCCTGCAGCAAACCCTACGAGAAATTCAAACTGTAGAACGAAAAAGTAACTCTTATCACAAGAAAAAAGTAATGTACATATATTTTTACGTATTTCCCTGGGTTTATGGTATTTTACAGGCTGGAAAGATAGGAAACTTTATTTAATTGGATCTTTGAGTTCTGACTTGCGTACAGGAAATTCTAATGATAAAAAAAAAAAAAGGGGGAGAATTTAGGAGCTGAAGAGCTTTATAGGAAATGTTATGTAAACACTCAGCTAAATTAAAGAATTATATTTACAAAGCAAGCATTTGAAGGGAAAATGGATCAACATGCATGTGGAATATTCCAAAGATCATTTGCACCTCACTGAGAAAAGGTCCTTCCAAGGGAGTCTTGATTAAAGGTAGGGCACAGGCCAAGATGAGTCCACTATTGATGGATGGCCCCTCTGCAAGAGAGATTAAACATTACAAGCCAGAAAAAGGAACAATTTAAAACAGAACAAGTCTCGAGTTTCCATTTTGAGGGTGCCAAAGACTTGAGGAATGAATGACTGACTTTACACTCAAAAACAGGACATTGGAAATGGCACGGGATAAACTGGCACAAGGACAGAAATGAAATGCTGGTATTCCAGAATTATATTTAAAGGGCAAGCATTTTTCGTGGACCGAAAAGACTTTACTCCACTTTATCTTAGGGGAAGCTGGTCTCTGATTAAAAATAAGGACGAGGGAAGATCCACACGTATGGCGGTTCTCTCGAGGATGACTGGAGACTGAGTCTGGAGTCGGAGCTTATTCCTCCCTCCTTTGGACAGTATACGGGTCTCTGTCTCTCTAACTTGAGGAATTCCCTTCCTTCCCATAAACCCCAGAACATTGAAATTAATGAAAAGGAGTATGAAGGATTTCACAGGAAAAAAGCATTTAGCGTTTATGATTCCAAAATATTTACACGCGGCGCGCCAATCTCAAAGTAAAATGCCAATGTGTTTTTAAATGATAAATGATGACTGACTCGGAAGTCGGATGAGGAAAGAAAATCTTCTCAGCAGTGTTACCGCTCGCCCACGTGGAGGACTGTCTCTCAAAGACTCTTACTTCATGTCTTCTGCTCCACAACTAACTCACTAACTAACTGCTTGATTAACTGCTTCTCTTCCTTTTAAGGCATGCGGCCAGGGGTAGGGACCATGTGCAAACATGAGTCACTGCCAGGTGTTCAGCAATTCGCAGCCTTTTCCCGGTGTCCTGCGGAGGTAAGACAATTCAGGCAGCTTAATTTGCCTTTAGGAAGGCCGTTTAAAAAGATTAGTTTTGCTAATCTTCTTAAGGGAGTGGCATAAAATATCCTCCTGGCCCCTGTTATCTGTGTCATCTCAATATCTGTTCCAGATAAAAAAAAAAAAAAAAAAGGGACAGATTGCAATGTTGATAATACGATTGGCCATGCGGTTCTCAATAAACAAAAGGGGGTAAATTGGGGGTGGGGGCCGGGTGGTGCACTGTGCGAGACGTCTGGGTTACTATAATAGCTTCCCACAGAAGAAAACATGCGAGCCTTCATTCGGGCTTGTATGTTGACATCCAAGACGTCTGCACAGCTGATTTACTGCATTCTTCTCCCAACAAGAAAGGGAAAAACTCTTACTTTACTCTATCCTCACACAAAATGGAATGTACTTCCATCACATTAATACTAAAGTACTTTAACATGGCCCATTAATTTCTTCAAGTTTACGATATACGTTACTTTAAGATTACAAGGACAAGATAATTTTGAGGCAGGAGAAAAAATTTACGAATTAATTTACATATAAGTTTCTTAATTCTAAATCAACAAGGCATGCGGTTAGTACAGTCTGCCTCGAAGAGGCTGTGTAAATTATAAAACAGCGTTTACTTTTGTAAATGGCATCCCCTTTACGTGTTATTGACATGACTATACCTAATTCGCCAACTCGACCCTTACTCTGGGGTGTTTTGACAGTTGTAGGCGAGCGAGAGTATTCGTGAGTTTTAATTCTCTAACTTTAAACCATGCAAATTTTATGCGTCTACTGCACACACTCGGGTACGAGCTATGAATAGATAATTGCTCAATGTTATGATGGGTTGAACAGACAAAAAGTCGCTGGGTCTCGGACAAAACAGAGTTCTTAGAAGGAAAGGAGAAAAAAAAATAATAATAATAACAAAAGGAAAAATTAACTGGATGTTATGAATGAAAATGTGACCACATATGAAAGGCGGAACACATCTCTCGAAGCTTACAAAAGGGTCATTTAAAATCACAAGGGCAAGAGTCTATGACTCGCAATTCATTAAAAGAGAAAGATAAAAAAATAACTAAAAGAGTAAATGATATTGGCAGAAGAGCTAAG
The DNA here is from genome assembly GCF_040412425.1 of Macrobrachium rosenbergii. NCBI lineage: Eukaryota > Metazoa > Arthropoda > Malacostraca > Decapoda > Palaemonidae > Macrobrachium > Macrobrachium rosenbergii. The sequence continues at coordinate 7,242,104 of NC_089764.1, read as the reverse complement.
GAAATACAGTGAGGGTTTTATTGTGTTAGGCGGGAATTTATTATCCTTTGCCTATAGATTACGACCTGGACTATCACTTCAGCCCCAGGGCGAGAAAAGGGAACCCCGAAGGGCGTGACTCCTTCAGGAAGAGCTGACATGCATACCCAGTGCCAAGGTAGGGGCGCAAGGGCGGCCATTGTTCACTCTGTTATTCCCAATGATTTATACATTTTGAGGGGAATGGTATCCCGTATTTAATTGCCTCTTGTGGTGAAAATTTAAGAAAAAGATTAATAGAGAATGATAAGGGATAGTAGTTCCTGAGAAACGGAAGAAGATAGCGGAGGGCCTGACATCCCCTTCTGGACTAGAGGTGCCAAGACCTTCGAAAGATGAAATAGTGGCACAGGTGCCAGGGGAGCTCTAGAGCTCTTCGTAAACTACCTGGAAATTCCCACGCCCGTGGTAATTTTGCCTTGAACCTTTCCCACTGGGACAGTCGTCCTCGGCCAGGGAAGCTAGGGCCCGAGACCAGAGGGTGGCATGGAGGGCCACCTGGGCCTGCTGCTGCAACAGCTGACACAGGAGTTTTCCATGCTGGTTCTACCATGATCCGTCGCAGCTCTTGTAGTTCATCAGCCAAGTGAGATATGGCAGACTCCTGACTTGCAATTGCGTCGGCGACAGACTGAGGCAGAGAAGAGGCGGTCGGGGGCGGTGGGAGCAGCTCGCAGGTATCAATGACCAGCTCAGGCACAGGTTGCGAGGCCGTACCTGCAGGTGAGCTTCCGCTGTAGTCGAGAGAAACCGTCTCTCTTACCGACACTGATAGTGGTGCCAGGCCGGGAGAAGAGAGGGGTTTCCTGAGTTGGATCCCTTGCATAGAGATCGGGGTAGTGCTCTGGCGCTGACACTAGGGCAGAGTCAGGCACTATCAGAGGTTTCTTGTGCTCGTCGGTCAGGATGGATGAAGCTTGGCACTGCTCGGTGCATGCAAGTGGCACTGGCAGGCATTTGGTATCTCTGGGAGGGAGATCAGATTGGGGTTGGCACTGGCACTGAGGCAGGGCCGGGCACTGGAATTGGATCCAGAACTGATCGAGGGGGCCACTGTGCATCGTACTCAGGTGGCACTGGTAGGGACTGCACGCCCTCCTGGTACCCAGGGGGAGCCAGTCTTGACTGAGGGAGAGGCAGGGGAGGATTACCTTTGCCCGAGGAATGAGTTGGGGAATGTGTACCCCAAGATTGTCGTGATTTCTGTGGGGACTGAAAGTCCTGTCCCAGGATAACGTCATAGCCTCTGGGATGATGGCTTGCTATTGCAAGATTGCAAATTGTTGATTGGTGAGGTCTCGTGACCCTCAATTGGACTGTAGGGAGTATCATTTTAAACTGATTTACTCCCTCGATCGTTACGAGTTTTCGTCTGTTGATGATAGTTCCATAGGGAACTCTGTCCCTTTGGATGATGGAGATTTGCGTGCCCGAATCCTCGAATGCCATGACTCAACAATTCAGGCAGCTTAATTTGCCTTTAGAAAGGCCGTTTAAGAAGATTAGTTGGGCTAATCTTCTTAAGGGAGTGGCATAAAATATCCTAATGGCCCCTGTTATCTGTGTCATCTCAATATCTGTTCCTGGTAAAAAAAAAAGGGAAAGATCGGAATGTTGATAATACGATTGGCCATGCGGTTCTCAATAAATAAAAAGGGCTAAATTAGGTGGGGGCACACTGTGAGAGACGTCTGAGTTATTATAATATATATATATATATATATATATATATATATATATATATATATATATATATATATATATATATATATATATATATATATATATATAGAGAGAGAGAGAGAGAGAGAGAGAGACGTTACTTTTTGGATACTGCCAGTCACGTGTCAAAAATAGGCAGTTTAATGGAGTAAGGGACTGAGCTCTGCTCTCCGTGGCCGCCGTGGTACAGTTCTGATGGAGAGCTTCTCTCTCCAAGGCCCTTTATAGCTCTAGATGGCGTTGTGATCACTCTGCCCTCATGGAAATGCAGGCACAATGGCTCCGATTTCAAAATAGGGGAACTCATGTGTTCAGCCTGCCAGTTGACCTGCCTTAGGAGACAATTAGCTCTGATCGGGTCTGCACCTGGAATTAAGGGATTTCCGACAGCACTTTCGACAAGAAAGGGATTAAAGTGGTTTTCCCCCCAAAGGCAGTGGTGAGAGAGGTTTTAGAGGTGAATTTGCCTATAGTGAATCATATTAAATTAAATTTATTGATAAAGATGGCATATGAGGGAACATTCTTAATACCTTCCCCGCCTTGATGACATTTGCACCCTTAGTTGGGTTGAAATGGCTAAAGTTATGTTATCGCAACAGCAATAATTTCTCTCTTCACAACCTTTGGGTTACATTAGTCTAAAATATAATATTTCTGCTAAATATCAGAGTTAATTTTAAATAAAAGAGATCACCTATCACTTTTACTCTATTTTGCAGAATTAATTTACACTGCTGGCAACAGTAATAATTCTACTTTCTAAAAAAATTATAATAAGCAGCATTTAATGAATATAAAATGGCTAGATTATTACTTAATTGGTAATAAAATTGAACCTAACATTGTGAGGTTAATATTGTTATACTTAGAATACTCCATACACTTATTAGTAAAACTTTTAGTCACAAGTTCATGTGGTTAATATACCTTGAGGAGGCAATGCAACGAAAGTATTCATGGGCTTTGTTAGGTGTGTGCCACGACACTTGAGAGCGATGGCTCAGTGCCATTCAGGGCACTAAAAACGCTTGTTTCAGGGGCACATATAAGTACATGTGATGTATCAGTATGCAGCACCTGGCTATGGAAAGCCAGAGGTTATAAATTAGTAGGAAAGAACAATAATAAAAGAGATTATCTCACTTTGGGAGTCACTGATAACGCACACTGACAACACGGCACTCACTCTTGCTAGTGCCTGGACAAGACATCTGCGATCTTATTATCCAACCCCTTAATGTGCTCTAGCCTTCAGTTATAATCTTAGAGGTCGATACACCAGCTCATCAGGTGCTTATTCTGACTGCAAAAGACAGTAAGATACTTGAGAGGGTTATGGTGCTGTATTTCATTTGAGCCGGATTTAACTTCTTAGAGTAGTATGCTACCAAGTGTCTAGCTCCATCTTTCTCCTGAAACATTACGGCACCAATGCCAACATCACTGGCATCAACCGCTAAAGTGAAAGGCCAGTCATAGTTGGGGGTATGGAGAACAGGTTGGCTGATTAGGATCAACTTCAGATTGTCTTATGCCCTCTCGCAATCCAGAGTGCAGCGGAATGTCTGCTTCCCTCAGAAGAGGTTGGTGATAGGGGCAGTGGTGTCAGCAAAGTTCGGTATGAACCAGAGAAAATATTGGGTCATACTGATGAATCGCTGTGCCTCCCTTTTTGTACAGGGATATGGCATATTGCATATGGCTTGGACATTTGCTTCCTTCAGACTTAGTTTTCTACTTCTGACATGGTGACCGAGATAGATGATCTCTGCCACTCCAAACTGATATTTCTTGAGGTTGATAACCAGGTTCACTTTTCAAAGGGCTAGTAGGATCTGGCAGAGGACAGAGAAATGTTCCTCCCAAGAGGTTGCATAGGTCACTATGTCATCGAGATAGACAACACAGCTTTCAATACCTTCAAAGATTCTATTCATAAGCTGCTGAAAGCATCTCGGGGCATTCTTCAGCCCAAATGGCATGACCTTATACTGGTAGAAACCCTTGAGAGTAGTGAAGGCAGTGAGTGGGTGCAATTCCTCTGCTAAAGGCACCTGCCAATGGCCTTTCTTGAGATCAATCTTGCTCAAGTAATAAGTGCTCCCAAGGCTGTCTAAGCAAGTTTCGATTCTCGGAAGAGAGTAGGGCTCAGGCTGGGTGATGTCATTAAATTTTCTGTAATCAATAGAGAGCCTATCTCCCCCCTCCCCCGCCCCTCTCCTTGGGGACCAATACTACAGGTGAGGACCATTGGGCATTGCTTCTTTTGATCAGGCCAAGCTCAAGCTGGAGCTTGACCTGTTTCTCTGTTTTCCGGGCCTTTTAAGGGTTTGTCTTATAATAGCCCTACGGTATTGGGCGGACCCCTTCACAAACTTTTATGGTGTGCTTAGCTTCCATCGTGCACCCAATTGTGTCTTGGTAACATCAGGAAAGTCCGCTAGTAACTGATGCACCTCTCCTCTCTCGGTGTCATCCAGCACTGGGGTGATGATCTCGAGACAGCGCAGGACTTCTGAATTAGAGGTTGGGGGTAGCACTACAGACACAGGGCCTACTATCGAGACTTTCATAGTTGGTTGACTTCCAGTTGTCCTTTCCTCACAGGGAACATACGGCTTTAATAAATTAATATGGAGCCATTTGGCCCTCCTCTTGGCACAATTTGACAAGTAATTGAGATTCCCGAGCTTCCCTAGAACTTTATGAGGCCCAGTAAACTGGATCTCTAAGCGGCGTGTTGCTCTTGTCCAGAGGATGAGAACTAAGTCACCTATCTCGAAGAAATGAGTTCGGGCCTCTTTGTCAAATTCCAAATTGACCAGTTCCTGTTTTGCAGCTTCGGTTGCTTGGACAATTGCCCAGGCAGCTTGGAGTTTCCGCTGGATGGTTGGGAGATCTGTCGCCCATTCGGCCTTGGAGGGATCAACCCACGCCTCATACAGAATATCAAGGGGGCTGCGGGTGGAATGTGCATAAAGCAACTTGAAGGGACTGTATCCCACCATATCCACAGGTGCTTGCTGAATGGCAAAGAGAGTGTAGGGAAAGTTCTCCTCCCAATCTGTCCCATCTTCATGACCAAGTTTGGCTAATCTTGATTTTAGGGTTTGGTGGAATCTCTCCACTATCCCCTGACTCTCCGGACAGTATGGGGTTGAATGGATATGGACACCATGGCTAGCCATACTGTCATGGAACTCCTGTGACATAAAGTGCAGCCCTTGGTCTGTCTGAAGTGCTTTGGGAATCCAAAATGGCAGGAAAACTGGATGAGGGCTTTCACCGCATTCTTGGAGCTCTTGCTCCGGACAGGTATTGATTCGGGGTGCCGCATGAAGTGGTCTATAATCGCAGGCAGTGACTGTTGCCAAACTTGCCCCTAGTACACCCTTTGGGCGTGAAGTAGTACACGCAAACATTCTTGAAGGGGACCCCACCGAAGGGATGTTTCTCATTGGGGCCTTAGGCATGACCTCATTCGGATTGCTGGTGATCTGGCACGTTGGACAGGAGGCGATGAAGGCCTTAAATGACCTACCCCAGGAAACCTGGCAGAGGACTTCATCTTCAAGAAGGAAGTTTTCCATTGCCAAGTCCTTAATGTCATCCTCGGCAGTAACTGCTTCTGGGCGGTAGCAGCACAGGGTTGCGTCTTCAGTTTGGTCCTTAATGAGTTGCTCTCAGCTCAAGGAGGTGGCAGAAGTGTCCGCTCCGGTGACCAAGAAAGCGACGGCAGGTTCAGAAGGGGGTTCTTCTTGGGGGGTGCCCTGCTGTTCATGCAGCCAAGGAACTTCTGCGAGGTTGATGTCATTGGAGAAGGGGCTTCATCGGATAGAGGATCTGTCTCCTCGGACTGCCCAGGAGTCACAGCTGTCATACACCTGAGGGGGACAGTGGGGTTTCTCCGTTGGACCAGGTCTTGGCTCAAGAGTAAGGGGTGTCCAGTGGTGAGGGAATGGATGACCCCGAAAAGATGCTCCTTCTCACGGGAGGGGTCCCTGTGGTGACTTGGAGGCAAACTGTGGGAAGATCCTTCACATCCCCATTTATCCAACAGATGGTCATTCTTTTGTCCTCCCAGATGTTGGCACCGGGAGGCACTTCATTTCGGGCAATGAAGCTAACCTCTGCACCAGTATCTATTATATTCAGCAACACCTGAGGGGGAGCGGAGCCATTGAGGGGAACTGTTGTTATGGCTTTGAGGCTTAACCACTCAGTTGGTTGTCTTCAGTGGACAACGGTCTGAACTGCTCTATGGGCATTGTTTTTGGGGCAGCGCCTAAAGTTTGAGGAGCCATGGCCCTCCTTGCCACAATCTCTGCAAGTTACCTGGCTAAATCTACTCTAGGTCTTGCTCCATGGTAGGTAGAGGGTTTGTAGCCCTTTGCCCAGGTACCATGAGTTGGTTTGCCCTGTGCAGCCCCGGTTTGGAGTTTTACTGGTTAGTTCTCAGCCCTCAAGCAGCACTGTTCCATGGGGTGCCCAATTCTTTTGCAATGTCCACACATTGGTTTCTTTGCAGTTTGCCCATATTTGAGAGGGTGCTGAGACTTGGATGAGGCAGGCAAAGAGGGATATAATTTTCTTCCATGGGAACCAAGAGGAGGATGATTGGTGTCCCAGGTGTCAGCCCAGAGACAGCACTTGACCACTGTCTTGGGTGCCTTGTCTCATAGATGGGTGGCAAGAGCTGGCAGGGCATAAAATAAGAATTCCTTGAGCTGGAAGAGTTCGAAGATGTCTTCCACACTCGTGGCTTTGAGAGATCCTAGCCATCGTTTTGAGTCCTGGGTCTTTTTGAAGATCCACTCAGACCAGGTTTGGCCTGATTCTTTGGGCATATTTCTCCACCTTTTCCTCCAGTGGTCAGGAGTTATTGCAAAAGTTTTTATAATGGCTTGGCAGACAAGGACAAGATTTCCTTGATCCTCAGGAGGGAGAGCATTGAAGGCACTGGCATCTTTCCCTTCAAGGTCCCGTCCTTGGATCAGAGACACTTCTTCAGTAGAGGGCTGATAGGTCGTCAAGACCCTTTCAACATGGTCAAGCCAGGCTTCAGGCTCAGCTTCATCCCATTTCCTTATGAGGGAGCCTACAATACTGAGGGTTGAATGTGGAGAGGGCGCTGGGGTGTTGCTCATCCCCTGAGCTGCCATTGCAAGCTGATGAGCTCTTTCTTTCTCCTTCTCCTTCCGTTCTTTCACTTTCTCCTGTCATTCTGACTCTCATTTCTCTCGAGAAATTCTTTCCTTCTCTTTCTCCTGCCATTCTTTCTCTTTCTACTGTAGCTTTGCGTTTTCTCGTTTGTCCTGGGCTATTCTTTCTGCCTCTCTTTCTGCCTGGGCATCGTCTACTCTCCCTTGGACCCAATCCCTCAGAGCTTGTTCTGACAGTCCCATGCCCTGTCCAGTGGACATGTAGAATTTGAAGTCCTCATGTTGCTGGGCTCTGGATGCCGTAGACATCTTGAGATAACGCATATATGGGTATAACCCCTATGATGATCAATATGTCCGAGAAGACTCAAATT